>NC_062537.1:86698-94198 GCF_022655615.1 Tachysurus fulvidraco
GCTTATTATTAGTGACTTCAGTCTGTTTAACACTGTGTGTGTGTGTGTGTGTGTGTCTGTCTGTCTGTGCGTGTGTGTCCGGTTGTGTCTGTGCGTCTGTGTGTTTGTGCGTGTGTGTGTGTGTCTGTCTGTGTGTGTGTGTGTCTGTCTGTGTGTGTGTGTGTCTGTCTGTCTGTCTATCTGTCTGTCTGTGTGTGTGTGTGTCCGGTTGTGTGTGCGTGTGTGTGTCTGTCTGTGTGTGTGTGTGTGTGTGTTTGTGCGTGTGTGCGTGTGTGTGTGTTCTCAGATGAGGAGGATTTTGAGTGGGAGCCCCCGAGTGAAGCAGAGATGAAGGTGTTTCAGGCTCGTCGTGAGCGTCAGGATAAAATCAGTAAACTGATGGGAGATTATTTACTAAAGGGCTACAAGATGCTGAGCGACTGCTGCGACACCTGTGGGGTGAGAAACTGAGCACACATCACATGTCTGTCAGCAGTGATGTAGGACAGGTGAAGCTCTCTGGTCAGCGAGGAGACTGTGGCTGTTAAACTTTTATCAGCACCAGGGCAGATGGCAGGACATGCTGAGGAATTAAACACTATATGCCTGAAAGTATGTGCACCCCTGACCATTACAGCCATATGTGTTAAAGGTTGGAGTGAAGAACTGGAGTGTCCTGCACCGAGCCCTGACTCTGACTCAACACCTTTGGGGTGAACTGGATCACTGACTGAAAGCCAAACCTCCTCTCTTACATCATTAGTGTCTGATCTTACTAATGTTCTTGTATGATCAGGGGTGCACATACTTTTGTCTGTATTGTGTAGGTCACTGTAGAATGTAGAATGACCGGGAATTCTTAATAATCTGTGGTCAGTGTTTGAGAAGTTTTGACAGAAATCAGCAGGACACAGTGTTTAACATTAATCTGGTGTGTGTGTGTGTGTGTGTGTGTGTGTGTGTGTGTGTGTGTGTGTGTGTTCCACAGACGATTCTGCTGCAGGATAAGCAGAAGAAGAATTACTGTGTGGCCTGTCAGGAGCTGGACTCAGACATTGACAAGGACAACCCTGGTGTGTGAAGCTACAGTTTATTTTTTGTCCTTGTTGTAGTTCCCGTGGTGTTCCCGTGGTGTTCCCGTGGTGTTCCCGTGGTGTTCCTGTGGTGTTCCCGTGGTGTTCCCGTAGTGTTCCCGTAGTGTTCCTGTGGTGTTGATGCCTTAAAGCCCTCAGTGACTTTCCCTCTGCACTGTAACGTGTCACTGTGATCAGATTTTGAGCAAAAGGAGGTGATGAGTTGTGAGTTTTAGATTAAGAGCGAATTTTCACAGTCCTCTGTGTGTGTGTTTGGTGTGTGTGTGTGTGTGTGTGTGTGTGTGTGTGTGTGTGTGTGTGTGTGTGCGCACACGCGCGCGTGTGTGTGTTTAACAGCTCTGAACGCTCAGGCAGCTCTGTCTCAGGTACGAGAGCGACAGCTTGCCAACCATCACCCCCTTGATGCTGTCGAAACCATGCCCACTGCAGCAGAAGCTCTGCCCAGTAGCAGACCTGAGCATTGTGAAGGAGCAGCGTCTGGACTCCGAGCTCCGCCTCCTCCTGTTCCACCGCCACAACCCCGCCCTCTTCCTGCTCCGTCCTCCCCCCCGCTGCAGAACTCGAGTGGTCTTTCCAGTACTGTTCCTCTTCCTCCTCGTCCTCCTCCTCATTACCAGGTTGCCGTAGATGCACAGGATGTCGTGCTGGAGAAGCTACGCTGGGCCACGCAGGAGCTACAGACAGCTGTCTCACTCGAGTCCTGTGTGCAGCTCTGCGGTCTGATCCGCGCCTGCGCAGACACACTGCAGAGCCTCAAACACCTGCAGCACTGAAACTGTATACATACACACACACACACACACACACACACACACACACTGAGTTACTCAGTACACACTGGCAGGACATCACTGATCTCATGGCCTGGTTTAATAATGTACAAAAAATAAAGTTACAAATGTACAGTTTGGTGTGTAACACAACACCACACATGTAACACAACATCACACATGTAACACAACACCACACATGTAACACAACACCACACATGTAACACAACACCACACATGTAACACAACATTACACATGTAACACAACACCACACATGTAACACAACATCACACATGGAGCTGTTTGTCATGAAGCTCCGGAGGTGAAGCTGTAGAGTTTAACTGTGTTTCTGCTGAAGGAGAAATAAACACCGGAGCTGAAGATTTAATTATTTCTGTTCTCACTTTACTGCCTGATATGATTTCTCACACACACACACACACACCTCACTTTAATTTGACTTTAATCTGGTTATAAAACTAAACTATTCTCTGAATAAAACATCTATGTGATTGTGTTTCTGTCCCCTTTTATCTGTATTTCAGGAGATGTTACAGATCTTCACCTTTACATTGGTAAATATTGTAGGACACACACACACGTGTACACGCGTGATTGGTTTCTCAGACATTAGGAACACGTTTCTGATCACATCCCTGGTGCTCGGAGTGAACTCAGCTTCGCTCTGGTGTAGGGACACTCTGTAGTGCACACTAGTGACAAGTGCACGTTCAGCTGTGAGTTCATCATCCACCAGGTGGCGCTGCACGTGCGCTACACCGACAGCCCTCACACACGGTTTCACTTTCAGACTCCCAGAACACATTCTTAACATTTCCTGTCGTCATTTTCTCTTAGTTTTAGAATTTTATTTTAAATAAATCCCTGACTTTGGTCCTGAAGTCGCTCCTGCACTTAAACAGAGATGATGCTGTGTCTCTGTATGCGGTGTTTACACCCAGCTGTATCTGTACACCCATCACTGTAATCTGTGTCCCAAATCTGTCACAGTTGTACAGTGTGTGTGTGTGTGTGTGTGTGTGTGCAGAGTTGTACAGTGTGTGTGTGTGTGTGTGTGTGTGTGTGTGTGTGCAGAGTTGTACAGTGTGTGTGTGTGTGTGTGCAGAGTTGTACAGTGTGTGTGTGTGTGCAGAGTTGTAGTGTGTGTGTGTGCAGAGTTGTACAGTGTGTGTGTGTGTGTGTGTGTGTGTGTGTGCAGAGTTTTACACAGTGTGTGTGTGTGTGTGTGTGTGTGTGTGTGTGCAGAGTTGTACAGTGTGTGTGTGTGTGTGTGCAGAGTTGTACTGTGTGTGTGTGTATACAGAGTTGTACAGTGTGTGTGTGTGTGTGTGTGTGTGTGTATACAGAGTTGTACAGTGTGTGTATACAGAGTTGTACAGTGTGTGTGTGTGTGTGTGTACAGAGTTGTACAGTGTGTGTGTGTGTGTGTGTGTATACAGAGTTGTACAGTGTGTGTGTGTGTGTGTGTGTGTGTGTGTGTGTGTGTGTGTGTGTGTGTGTGTATGTGTACAGAGTTGTACAGTGTGTGTGTGTGTGTGTATACAGAGTTGTACAGTGTGTGTGTGTGTATGTGTACAGAGTTGTACTATGGGGTCAGAATTGTTTCGTTATTCTGAATAAATACACTATGATCCACAAATAAATATAAAGAGTTTCACAAATATTTTTACAAATTTCACAAAAAGAAATGAAATTCACAAATAAATAAAATTTGCAAATAAAACATATTTATAAATTGTATTTATTTGCGAATGTCTTCCTGCTCATTAGTGAATCGCGTTCTGTGCTTTTGTGGATTTGAAACATTTCTAACGTCAAGACGTGCACAAGAATCCACAAATAGGTGACTCCGCCCACCGTCTACTCCAGCCAATCACGTTCTGATTTACTCGCTCTTCACACCACCCCTGGACCCATTGATGATGCTGAACTCGTTTCCATAGAAAGCAGAACTGAACTAACCCTTAGTGCTGCTACAGTCCATACAGGGTTACCAGATTGGGCTCGAATCTGCGACTAATGTTTTTTATTTGTTTTTTAATCGTATATTGCAGCACATATTACACTGTGATAGTGCGAGTAAATCAGAACGTGATTGGTTTGAGGTAGACCGTGCCACGATTGGTCAGCACCACGAGACCGTTGTCCGATTGGCTGGAGCAGACGGTGGGCGGAGTCACCTATTTGTGGATTCTTGTGCACGTCTTGACGTTAGAAATGTTTCAAATCCACAAAAGCACAGAACGCGATTCACTAATGAGCAGGAAGACATTCGCAAATAAATACAATTTATAAATATGTTTTATTTGCAAATTTTATTTATTTGTGAATTTCATTTCTTTTTGTGAAATTTGTAAAAATATTTGTGAAACTCTTTATATTTATTTGTGGATCATAGTGTATTTATTCAGAATAACGAAACAATTCTGACCCCATATTGTACAGTGTGTGTGTGTACAGAGTTGTACAGTGTGTGTGTGTGTACAGAGTTGTACAGTGTGTGTGTGTGTGTGTGTGTGTGTGTGTGTGTATACACATTTCTATGTTATTGTGTCAGTCACTGACTGAATCTGGCGTCATATTCAACTTATTCACTGCATTGCTAGTCCCCGCCCACTTCCTCCAGGAAAACCCCGCCCACTTGCTCCATAGAAACCCCGCCCATTTCCTACAGGGAAACCCCGCCCACTTCCTCTGTGGTTTGGATTTGTCACTGTACTGAGCTGCAGCAGTCCTGAGCTCTCAGTTATATAGAACACAACCACAGACCCGAGACCAATCAAATGTTAACGTCAAGATCATGTGACTACGCTAATTGTGTGTGTGTGTGTGTGTGTGATTTCTCCTACATGTTCATACACTCTGGTGTTTCAGTTCTGACAAACCCAGTCTCTGAGTTCATCATCAATTAAGCAGCAGGGTGTGGACCACAAGGAAACTTACTCATACACACACACACACGTACATACACACACACACACGTACATACACACACAACACAGTCTTTATTCTACTTTAATTCACGTAATAAACAACCATTTAAGTGTTTCTAAGGCTGTAATTATCTAACATTCACATTTTTATTCATATATTTAAGTTTCTGTTATTTTAGATTTGTATTTATTAACATTCATCAGTTTTACTTAATGTATACATTATTCATAGACACACACACACACACACTCCTTGAACCTTCAGCTGTTCTTGTCCATCTGTCTGTCCATCTAAAATAAGTGCACTCTAATGTGGAAACCCCCTACACCTCCTAAAATACACACACACACACACACACACACACACACACACGAACACACACACACTGTAATGATGGGAAAATGAAAGTGTGTGTGTGTGTGTGTGTGTGTCATAACAACAGAGTCATAACAGAAATTAGTTTTGTTATTAACGTAACATGTTTGGACAAAAAAAGACATGATTAACAACGACAATATGTTCTTATAACCCTGCTCTGTGTGTGTGTGTGTGTGTGTGTTTTGCATGTTGCCACATCTCCATGTTTGCATGCTGATTCACTCCCTCCCTAACACCCGGGTTGCCAGATTTGACCATTTATATGTGTGAGCTCCTTAAACGCATTTCACCCTCCTAGCCCCGCCCCCTTACCCCTCTGACCTCTCCTACCCCTTTTACCCATGGACGGTGGAAATGTCTAGTTAGCAGAGGAAATTCCAGATAAATGACTGGTTAAGTGTCAGGGTTGCAGATGCAGGTGATGGGTTCGGGTTCGGGTTGTCTGACAAGATGCCCTGGTTTTGTTTCATCTTGTCCTTTCTCCTTTTACCTGCTCAGGTGTGTTCTGCCTCAGTGTGTTTTGTTTTATCTCAGTTTGGATAAAAACATCAAGCATTAACAAATATAAAAGTCATTTTTTCGCATTTAAAACACCAACAAGGCAACCCTGGTTAGCCCAATCTGCGGAGCTGATTAGTTCATTCTGGCAACCCGTACAGCACCCGTCAGTCGTGCAGCTGTTCATCCTCCACTCCTCTAACTTCTGTCTCTTTCTTCTATTTATTCACTTATTTCACCTCCACCGCTGTGACGGGCTTCAGGATTTAATCCCCGTGAGTTTTGAGTTGTTTAGGATTATTGTGTGTGTGTGTGTGTGTATGTGAGTGTGTGTGTGTGAGAGAGTGTGTGTGTGTGTGTATGTGAGTGTGTGAGTTCTGACACAGTGGAAGTTTTTCTGATAGAAGCCGCAGCTCAGACTCCGATGAGGATCAGATCAGCAGCTCCACTTTAATCCCGATGATAATAAAAGTTTGTCCAGCAGGAGATGAGTTCTGTGTGGAAGAGACTGCAGAGGGTCGGGAAAAAGGCCACCAGGTTCCAGTTCGTGGCTTCATATCAGGAGCTTACAGTGGAGTGTACAAAGAAATGGTGAGCTTTTATGCTTCACTTTACACCTGTGTGTGTGTGTGTGTGTGTGTGTGTGTGTGTGTGTGTGTGTGTGTTCCGTTAGAGCGCAGTTTCCTGTGTGAACTGAACTCACATTAAAATTATTATTTATTTTTAAAATTATACGATTATTTTATGGCCAATATCAGAATGTCAGGTCACGAGCGCGGGCGCGCGCACCTCATCATCACTTCCTCATTAAAGTGAAGATGTAAAGTATTAAAGCTTCCGTATTACATATACATGTTATAACGCCGTGTCCCAATCCGCACTAAACAGCATCAGAACGAGCAGCTGTGCAGAGTCTGAGTCCCAAATCACAGCCCAGTCTACAGCATTAATAGTGCACACAGAATAAACCCCGTGATGAGGACACACCCAGGGGCTTTATTTAAATATAAAGGCAGGTCTGTAATGAATAGGCTGCGGTCCAAACTGCATGTGCTGTAGTGATGAAGGCTGTGTGTGTGTGTGTGTGTGTGTGTGTGTGTGTGTGTGTGTGTGTGTGTGTGTGTGTGTGTGTGTTTGATCAGCACTGAGGATCTGATCAGAGAAATGCAGCGTAATCATGATACAGTGACCTTTAACCTCACGCTAAGATAACACAGAGTTCAGTAGGAGAGACGTGGAAGTGAACACTACTCACTAACAAGGTGCTACAGTTACACTTACAGCATGTGACACTCTCTTATCCAGACTGACGTACAAAAGTGCTTTTAAGTCTCTATCATTGAACACATTAACTCTGGGTCACACACTTAAGATACCCTGAGACTAAAACACCTTTCTTTTAAATACACACACACACACACACACACACACACACACACACACACACACACACACACACACACACACACACACAACAAACAGGGGAGAAAGTGTTAGTGTTTCATGAAGGAGTAGGACTTCACCCATCGTTTGACGACTCAGATCCAGTGACTCAGCTGTCTGGATCTCTAGGGGAAGTTCATCCTACCCCCTCGGTGCAGAACAGAACAGAGTCTTGTAGTAAACTTCCCTCTTACCCTGAGAGATGGTGGGACCAGTGGGGCAGTGCTGTAGATCTGAGGGTGTGAGGTGCAGTGTGAGGAGTGATGAGGGCTTTGGGGTAAGAGGGAGATGGTCTGTTTGTGGCTTTGTAGGCCAGCATTAGTGTTTAAATCTGATGTGTTCAGCTACAGGAGCCAGTGGAGGAACACAGCAGTGTGGTGGT
>NC_062537.1:99198-111698 GCF_022655615.1 Tachysurus fulvidraco
ATGACCCCTGTGCCTTTACTCATCAGCCCTGATCTCGATGCATTCTGTGAACCTGTTTCTGCCCCTGTTGCTTTCTCAGACCCCCCTGTTACCCCCCAGTCTGCCCCAGTGTCTCACCCACACCTGGACCATGTCCTAAATTCTGCCCATTCCACTTACTCTTCACTTCTTGCTTCTTCTCCTCTTTCCTCTCATTCTTCTCTCTCTTCACCCTCAGGTATATAAACACTTCTCCTCCCTGCATCTGATTCACATCTAAACACTGATTCAGTGGCATTAAGTCATATAATAATATAGAAGAATATGACAAAAAGTTTAGAGTTAAGAGTCCAGCTGCCAAGTGACCTTTGACCCTGACCTCTTACTGTATGGATCTTGTTTAGACTCTTCAGAGTTTAAGGCTAACAGCGGCAAGGCTAACAGCGGCGAGGCTAACAGCAGTGAGGCTAACAGAGGCGAGGCTAACAGCGGCGAGGCTAACAGCAGTGAGGCTAACAGCGGCGAGGCTAACAGCGGCGAGGCTAACAGAGGCGAGGCTAACAGAGGCGAGGCTAACAGCGGCGAGGCTAACAGCGGCGAGGCTAACAGAGGCGAGGCTAACAGCGGCGAGGCTAACAGCGGCGAGGCTAACAGCGGCGAGGCTAACAGCAGGTGAGTTTGTGTCTCATTGTGACAGTAAAAAGGACAAAGTTTTGGCAGTGATATAAATGGAGTGTTTTGTTCACAGTGAACAGATGCATTTTACACAAAAAGCTTTATTAGACAAAAACATTGCACTGGTTTTGTCAGTGATGTAAAATAAGCAGCTAACAATTTCTGTGATCATCAGCACATGTAAAAGTGTCATTAAGTCAGACAAATGTTACCTCCAAAGTGGCTTCACATGTGAGACAGGCCTCAGGACGTCCCACAGTGTCCAGAGAGCGCTAGGACCGTCTCCTCCTGCACACAAACACACAGTGACACGAAGACTTTTGGACATATGGCCTGGTGTACCAGAAAAACACCGACTGAAGACTGGTGCAGTTATTTTCTCTGATTTGCTCCCACCTGACAGTTTGGGACTTGTCTGTAAAGGTGAACGCTACCATGAGTCCTGCGTCATGCCGACAGGGAAGCATCCTGAGACCATCCGTGTGTGAGGACGCTTTTTAACCAAGACAGTGGGGTCACTTCCACTTCTACAGGAAACATCCTGCAAGAGCAACTTCATAACGATCCAGGAGCAATTTGGTGATGTTCTGTACATGTTCCTGCATGATGGATGGAGCAGCGTCACAAGACGAGAAGATGAAAAGATCATTACATTAAATTATGGATCTGCAGCCAGTCGACCTCCTAAATCTCCATCCCATAGAGAACTCTGGGTAATCTCCACATACTGAAGCAGCAAACGTTACAGTTTATATTACTGCCAAAACCTTTGGCCATGTGTGTGTAGTGTGTATTAGAGTTTATAGTGTGTGTGTGTAGTGTGTGTTAGAGTTTATAGAGTGTGTGTAGTGTGTATTAGAGTTTATAGAGTGTGTGTAGTGTGTGTTAGAGTTTATAGTGTGTGTGTGTAGTGTGTGTTAGAGTTTATAGAGTGTGTGTAGTGTGTATTAGAGTTTATAGAGTGTGTGTAGTGTGTGTTAGAGTTTATAGTGCACACACACACACACACACACACACACACACACACACACACACACGTACACACACACACACGTACACACACGGGTAATCTGGTAGCCTATGGTTAAGGCGTTGGACTACTGATTGGTCATGAGTTTAAATCCCCGCTACACCAAGCTGCCACTGCTGGGCCCCTGAGCAAGGCCCTTAATGCTCAGTTGTATAAATTGAAATAAATTGTAAGTCCCTGTGGTCCCTGCTGCTAAAGACAGAAATGTACATGTACACACACACACACACACACACACACACACACACACACACACACACACACACACACACACGTACACACACACACGAGCGTCAGACTGAATTAATCTACATTGTCCACCACGCTGTTGTCCTGTTTACTGTGTGTGTGTGTGTGTGTGTGTGTGTGTGTGTGTGATGAGGATCAGCTTCGGTGTCGCTGCTCAGGGGTGCAGCTGTCCTTCTTCTCTGTCCTTCTTCCCTCTGTCCTTCTTCCCTCTGTCCTTCTTCCCTCTGTCCTTCTTCCCTCTGTCCTTCTTTTGTACTAACGTCAGTCGTACTGTGTTTGTACTGTTACTGCTCATGTTCTCATGTGTCCAAATAATCTCTCTCTCTCTGTCTCTCTCTGTCTCTCTCTCTCTGTCTCTCTCTGTCTCTTTCTCTCTCACTCTCTGTCTCTCTCTGTCTCCCTCTCTCTTACACACACAGGACATTAAGATCACCTGAGTGTGTAAACTGATGTATACAGATGTTAGAACATTATGGACTAGACAGTGAGGAACAGATCCTGTCTGTCTGTCCCTCTGTCTGTCTGTCCCTCTGTCTGTGCAGACAAAACACCAAAGCCATAGTCCCTCTGTCTCACTGCTACTCACACACACTCTTCACCTCCAGCATGCTAAGGCTGCATGGTGTGCCTTTCACACTTTGACCCCTGACTCCTGTCTCTGTCCTTCAGTCTGGGGTCAGTGCTCACAGCAGGAAAGTCTGATGAACTTCCTGTATCTGAGGATGTGGAGGACATCAAGACTGTCCCTCCTCCGTGGCCTTTCTCCATATCTGGATCCGTGTCTCGGACTATGTCCTCCGTCCCAGACAGACGATCGGGAGACGTGTGGTGGGCGGAGCGTCCAGCTCTCGCAGAAGAGGAGCCTGACTTTACAGTCGCAGACCTTAACGACGTGTATGTGACGTCTCAAGATGTGGAGAATAAAAGTCTACTTACTACAGACAGAACTACACCCACTGAGATGCAGGCTGATAAAGAGGCTCCTGTCCCACCTGGGGTCATACTCTTCATCACAGAGGATGATGAGGAGTCACCCAAAATGGCAGAACCAAAGGAGGAACCTGTGAGTCAAACTGTTCTGACCTGTTCTGATGAGGACAAAGTGACGATTACAGACAGCATCATCGAGTGTGAGGACGAGAAGACACATGAGCAAGAGGACAGCACTGTGAGGGACAGCAGGTAAGTATATTAAAACACATACACACACAGATTTACAGCAGTGTGTGTGTGTGTGTGTGTGTGTGTGTGTTCACACTGTCTGGATGTGATGTGGACATGTGCAGAGGGCAGGAGAGAGTGGAGTCTTGTGTTTATGTCATAACACCTCAGCTCTGTTTCACTGGACACACACACACACACACCTGATCCCACACTCAGGGTTTAACACACACGTCCATCATCGGCACACTGACTGAGGTTGTGGTGTGTGTGTTGGGGGGTGAAAGGGGTGGAGTTCATATAAAGAGGTGGAGTTATCCTGGGGTCGTGGCAGCACTCAGGTCTTTACTCAGGCTACACATATTAGGGTTCTTTAGGTGTGTGTGTTTGTGTGTGTGTGTGTGTGTGTGTGTGTGTGTGTGTGTGTGTGTGTGTGTGTGTGTGTGTGAGGGCTCCAGCTTTCTAATGAGGTTCTTGTAGAAACCAGAAGGACCAAATCAGTAAACACATTAAAGTCCTAATAATAAAATAATAAATAAAAATAATAACACTGTTTACACACACTGGTATCATCAGACACGGCATCCATGGCAACGGTGATGTAAACACATCTGGTTGTGGCATTTACATCCTGTTTGTCACCTCAACACCTTACTCTCAGGCTTCATGTCTGTTTGTCTTCATGTATATGCTCTAATTCTCTCTCTCTCTCTCTCTCTCTCTCTCTCTCTGCCTCTCTCTCTCTCTCTCTCTGCCTCTCTCTCTCTCTCTCCCTCTCTCTCTCTCCCTCTCTCTGCCTCTCTCCCCCTCTCTCTCTCTCATAGCTTAAACCAAATCTCTACAAATCCAATAAAAGTTAGCGCTGACTCCCAAAGCACAGAGCCTGAAACACCCACCACTGAAGACAGACACTCTGAGGACACACACACCACAGACACAGCCATCACACACACACACACTCCTGATCCCCCCAGCGGTCAGAGTGAGACCCCTCTGTGTGCAGCGATAGAGAGAGCGAGGGGTCAGAAAGACGAGCTGGACGTCAGAGAGGAGACAGACAGAGACATTTCACATGGAGACAGTAACATGGAGGCAGAAACAGCAGGGTGAGTGTGTGTGTGTGTGTGTGTGTGTGTGTGTGTGTGTTTTATTACTGAGTCAGTGTTAATAAGAGCAGAGATCTGAGAGTCAGGTGTAAACACGTGTCGAGTTTCACGCTCGGTTTGTTCAGAGTGTTTACTGCAGATTAAAGTCACACACACACTTCAGGACTTCAGGTCCAGCTTTGTTCTGTTCTGAAAAATTCTCCAAAAGACAAGATGCAGATTGTAATGTTAGAGTGTTAGCACAGAGTCGGGGGAGGAGACGACGGAAAAGACTGATGAAGATGAAGCCAGTGAGAAAGTTCAGAAACCAAATGACAGAAATAAACAGTCAGAGGAAGAAGCATCATCTGCTGAGGGTCAGGAGACGTGTTCGGGGTCTTCAGGCCTCGTGAGAGGGATAACTGGTGTGTTGTATAACGTGTGAGAGGACGTGCAGGAACACAGTGTAGGTCCATCTGCATGGAATGTTTGTAAAGTCTGTCACTTTATTCCCGGCCTCTGGTTTGTCCTTTGTGGTGATTTACATTTTCTCCAAACTTGCTTGTTCCCCAGTTATGAAACGGTGACGTCCATGTCGATGCAACCGATTCCTACAGAAGCCAACAATCCTGAAGAGTGTGGAATCCTTCCACCTGAAGCCTTCTGTGATACAAACCTCATCACAGCTACAGAAGGAACTACAGAGGAACATTACAAAGCACCGATTAACGAAGACATTAACACTCCGATTTCCTGTGAGGATGTGAGTCATGTGACATCTGTTTCTGAGCCTTCGGGACGGAGCCTAGTGGACTGCTTGAGGTTGGCTGCCTCAGAGGTAGAAAGAGAGGCAGAGTCTATAAAAAAACAACCAGAAGCTGAAACAAGCAGCAGTAATAGAACAGTACGCAAGGTGAACATCAGCAAAGAGTCCACAGGGGTAGGAGACCAAACCTGCAGAACTCAACAGAAACTTAAAGCAAACGAGAATTCAGAACCAAATACTGAGAAGTCCAGTAAGCCGTCTGAGTCTCCAGACTCTAGTCCAGATAATCATAATGGACTTTACTCCAATGAGGATGTTCCAGTTTTAAAAGAAGTTGATTTTGATGACATAGCAAGTGAAGAACAGAGCATGAATGAAGAACCTGGAGAAATGACACCAGATCTTCAGAAGAAGGAGACGTACGTGTGTCCCTTGGTTTTGTCTGAAAGTGTAGAGGAGGAGCTGGAGTTTGAGACGGGGCAGGAGGACCTAGGGACGGTGTGGCTCGCTGAACTCTATATGGACGAAGGGTAAGTGCCTGCATCAGAGTTTGGTGGCTTCATCTTAGTGAAACTGGAGTGGAGACTAAACTGGAGCTTACAGTTTTACTGCACGTCCACAGGCATGACGTCACTTCTGCTTGTCCAGCTGCAGATCGGTGTTTAATGTTGTTGACGGCGAGTGTCTGAAGTTCGCTGTTACACAGACGCATGTGTGATGGACAACCTGCATGATAATAAACTCATCTATATAAAATAATATTTAAACTGACAAAATTCTGAGCTGCACTTTAATGCTGTGAACTTCATGACTGCTGGCGTCTGACTTTAGGAACTGGAGCTGAACTCGTGTGTTTTCGCTTCTCCGCTGCTGCGGATTCACTTAGAAACAGAATTTGATGACTTTGTATATTTGTTGTCGCCTGATTGCATAAGTATGAACCTTAACAATGCGATGTTCCTGTAGTGTCGCTGCTCCGTCATTCATTATTAATGAGCTAAAGGACCGGTCACTTTGTACGTCCTCATATTCAGTAAGACACCTTAGAACCTGAGAGGTCCAGATTTCTAGGCCAATGAACCCAAATGAACCCAAATGAACCCAAACCAAAAGCTAACACGAAGCTGAAAAGCAGAAGTCAGTCATGTGGCTTAAATCTCCACAAAGATGTTGGGAAAAAAACTATAGGAAGAGAAATTTCTGGTAAAGGATCAAACACCAAACAACAAAAATAACTTGATTTGAAATGTTGCTTGTTTTGCCCTAAAATGTAGCTCTAGTGTATAATAACCTAATCTGGTTCCTCTTGGGTTCCTCATCAACATGTCACTAAATTACAGCTGATATTTTACACTTTACCTGAGAATAAATCAGTGCAGTGTTTAAGGCTGAGCGAGAGCTTTGTGCACGCTGATGCATTTGCATGCTGCATGTTTATCACGAATGAACAGAAGCTGGTGTGTTGGTGATGGTGTTCTTCATTGGTGTCCCTTTTCTCACAGACAGAAGGAATCACCAGCATCATACGAGATCATCAACACACAGCCTGAAGCCGTGTCACAGAACTCTCGAGCTGAGAAAACAACTCACACAAAACCCTGTGAAAACAAGAGGAACAGAGCTTCAGTGCAGGAAGTTCAGCCTAATGTTCCCTCTGGCTCCTGTGCTATTGTTCCACCACATTACAGCACAAACAAAGGAAATGGAAGTAAGAATGAGGAAGAGAAGTGGGGAAGTACGATCTCTCCATCAGAGCGCACTCACAAAGCCATCGCACGGGCTGAACTTGTTCTTCAAACGAATGCAGAACATCTTTTTTTAGGGAAAACAGGAAACGTACAGCCAGATAAAGATAAACATGCTCCAGATCATATCAGGAGACCTTTAGGAACATCTAAGGATAAGACAGATGATGGCAGCAGGTCTTCAGAAATAGCTGAAGAACTGGGAGATAACATCAAGAGGTCATCAGAAGCAGAACTAAAACAGCCAGATGGTGTAAACGCTAAAGATGAAGCAGGTGATGCTACCTCATGTTTAGGAAAAGATCAGACAGATGATGACAAAAGAGCAAAACAGCAAGAAAACACCAGCAGATCTTTAGGAACAGTGAACAAAGATCTAGATGATGTTCAGACACCTTCAGGAATAGCTAATGAACAGCCAGGTGATGGCCAAAGATCATTAGGAACAGTCAAAGAAGAGCTCAAACAATCTTTAGAAGATGCTAAAAAACAACCAGAGGATGTAAAAGATCAGCCAGACGATGAGAAAAGAGAAGCTGGAAAACAGGTAGAACATTTTCAGAGACATTTCGGAGCACCGACAGAACAGCCAGATGAGGTCAAAGGATTCACAGCATTGTCTAAGGAGCCACTCGATGATGTCAGCTTTAGAGCTTTAGAAACAAGAAAGGAAGAGCTGGAGGATAGAACAGCTAAACATCTGTCAGATGATGTCACCTTTAGATCAGTTAACATTCCTTCAGGTAGCTCAGTGGAGCCACAGCAAAAAAACTCAGCAGACTCTCTTAAAGAACCTACTGAAGAACCTTCTGTTGTGTCAGAAGAGAGCTTCCTGCTGGAAAGGATTTGCCGATTGGCAGAAGACACATCACCACAGTCTGCTCCTGTTTCTGTCCCGGTTCCTCGGCTCAGAAAGCGTCTCGTCCCCTCCGAGTCTGACTTTGATCTGTCACTTACACCTCCACTACAACACAGAGTCTACACTACATCACCGGATCACAGCCAACTTCCTGTGTCAGAGGTCACTGTGACCTGTGAAGATCCCACTGCAGATGCTGCTGAGCTTCACGCTGATGAAGCAGAGACGAGTAAAAGCCAGACGGAGAAAGCCATGGTGTTCGAGGACGAGAGGAAAGAGACACAAAGCACAAAATCTAACAAAGAAACTTTGGAAAACGTTCCAGCTCACAGAGTTGGTGTTGAGTACGAGCTCGCCGGGACTCGATCAGCTGCTCCGCTCCTGGACCTTCTGTAAGTGTGATGAGAACATCTGCTTTCTCTTAACATCAGTGATGATCACACAGAGCACTGAGCTGCTCGGCGTTCACACATGATCATTAACCCTGGTGATTAGTTACTGAAGCATCTGTAAAGCTGATGTGACACAGTGAGCAGAAACAGACAGAACATCTGTACACGCTGCAGAACATCTGTACACAGTGTAGAACATCTGTACACAGTGTAGAACGTCTGTAAACGCTGTAGAACGTCTGTACACGCTGTAGAACGTCTGTACACGCTGTAGAACGTCTGTACACGCTGTAGAACGTCTGTACACAGTGTAGAACATCTGTACACAGTGTAGAACGTCTGTAAACGCTGTAGAACGTCTGTACACGCTGTAGAACATCTGTACACGCTGTAGAACATCTGTACACGCTGTAGAACATCTGTACACGCTGTAGAACATCTGTACACGCTGTAGAACATCTGTACACGCTGTAGAACATCTGTACACGCTGTAGAACATCTGTAAACGTGCTGATGATGCTAACACTCTGATCTGTGATTAACAGTGATACACAGTCACTCCCCCACTTTCTCTCTCTCTCTTTTCCTGTGCTGCGATATAAAATGTACATTATGTGTGTGTAAGTGTGTGTCTGAGTTTGTGTGTAAGTGTGTGTGAGTGTGTTTGTATATGTGTGTGTATATATATGTATGTGTGTGTGTGTGTATATGTGTGTGTGAGTGTATGTGTTTGTGTGTGTGTGTGAGTGTGTTTGTGTGTGTGTGTGTGTGTGTGTTTTTGTGTGTTTGAGTGTGTGTGTTTGTGTGTGTGTGTGTGTGTAAGTAAATTGGTCTCTGGTTGTGTTACAGGTTCGAGCCGCTGAGTAAAGATTCGTCTTGTTCAGGAATCTCGAGCTCGGTGTTAAATGAAAGTGAAGCTGCACTTGTGGAGAACGACAGCAGAACCTGTGTGTGTGAGGAATCGGTGAAGACGTCGCTGGCTGTTCTGCCTCAAAGCACAAAGATAAACATCCCTCCACCTGTCAATCTACAGGAAGTCCGACACAACACTACACCTGAGCAGGTGCAGAACTTTACTGATAATCTGTTATCTGAGGAGACATGTTCAGGGGGAGGTTCCCTAAGTAGGCAGCGTTGTTGTGCCCCCTGGGGCTCAGCGTTGTTGTGCCCCCTGGGGCTCAGCGTTGTTGTGCCCCCTGGGGCTCAGCGTTGTTGTGCCCCCTGGGGCTCAGCGTTGTTGTGCCCCCTGGGGCTCAGCGTTGTTGTGCCCCCTGGGGCTCAGCGTTGTTGTGCCCCCTGGGGCTCAGCGTTGTTGTGCCCCCTGGGGCTCAGCGTTGTTGTGCCCCCTGGGGCTCAGCGTTGTTGTGCCCCCTGTGATCTCCCTTACAGCCAAATTAGGGAATAAGGGGTTAGGGTTAAGGAACTGACACTAACCCTTAGGAGATGTGTCAATTCAGATCACTCTCTTTATCTGTTTGTCTCTCTGTCTGTGGGTCTGTCTGGAAGGTGGTGTCTCCCCTCCCACACCCCACCCTTGTGAGCAGCAGTCAGTCATTGCTGCAGTGGTGTCAAGACGTAACGCAGGGCTACAGAGGTGTGAAGGTGACCAACTTCAGCACATCCTGGAGGAATGGCCTGGCTTTCTGTGCCATCCTGCACCACTTCCACCCAGATAAGATGTGAGTCACGCAGTACACCATGTGAACACACCACAAGATAACAAATCAACACACCTCAACAAACCCAGACACCTCAGGACACCTCCATACCCCCAAACACACCTCAGGACACCTCCATACCCCCAAACACACCTCAGGACACCTCCATACCCCCAAACACACCTCAGGACACCTCCATACCCCCAGACACACCTCAGGACACCTCCATACACCCAAACACACCTCAGGACACCTCCATACCCCCAAACACACCTCAGGACACCTCCATACACCCAAACACACCTCAGGACACCTCCATACACCCAAACACACCTCCATACACCCAAACACACCTCCATACCCCCAAACACACCTGACTGCACCTCAGCACACACTTAAACACTTGAATATATCTGAATAGACCTAATCTCGTCTAAATGCACCTGAACACACTGGAATAGACCTGAACAAACACACCTGACTAGACGGATACACTGACACACATCTGTATTAACATTAAACCTCTGTCTGTTCAGTGACTTTGATGCCCTGGAGCCTCAGGATATAAAGCTGAATAACAAGAGAGTAAGTAAACATCTGTCTTTCTGCCTTGGTAATAATTTTGTCACTCTGTCTCTGTGTAAGTCTCTCTCTCCCTCTCCCTCCCTCCCTCTCTCTCTCTCCGTCTCTCTCTCTCTCTCCCTCCCTCTCCCCCTCCCTCTCTCTCCCCCTCCCTCTCTCTCTCCCTCTCCCTCTCTTTCTCTCCCCCCCTCCCTCCCTCCCTCCCCCCCCCCTCTCTCTGTAGCATGTAGTGCTCTTTAACCCTCATATTGTCTGTCTGCTGTCTGTACTGTGTCTGTGCAGGCTTTTGATGGGTTTTCAGAGTTGGGGATCTCACGCCTCTTGGACCCTTCTGATCTAGTTCTGCTGTCGGTTCCAGATCGGCTCATGGTGATGACGTACCTTAGTCAGATCCAATCACACTTCTCAGGTCAAAACCTCAGTGTTTTGCAGTTAGAGAAGAACAGCAGCAAGTCCAGCTATACTGTCTCCCAGCCAGACCAAACCAATGGCACAGACACTCTGGATGGAGACGGACCAACCAGCACGACTCTGATCCCCCCGCCTCGGACCAAACGGACAGTGAAGGGCGAGGACATGAAGACGGATGGAGGAGTGCAGACTCCAGTAGCACCACCACGGCTCAGACAGCAGGAGGAGAAAGAACAGATTGAGGTAAGAACAATAACTGCGTATATAAGTGGACAACATTGCACCATTTGCTCCGATTGGGCATCATTTTTGTAAATGTGTAAACTGCAGCATTCGACTGTAGACTCTCTAAAGAGTGTCCCTATAGTGACCCTGTGTAGTGACCTTGTGTGGTGACCCTGTGTGGTGACCCTGTGTGGTGACCCTGTGCAGTGACCCTGTGTAGTGACCCTGTGTAGTGACCCTGTGCAGTGACCCTGTGCAGTGACCCTGTGCAGTGACCCTGTGTGGTGACCCTGTGTAGTGTATCTCTGTTAAAATATTATAAAGCAGGATTCTTATGTCTTCCAGCAGGCAAATAAAGATGAAGAGAAAAATCCACAAGACACAACACATGCTGGTAAGTCTGACACTAGATCACTAGAAAACAAAAACTGCTGTGTTCCAGTAAGTGCACTACTGTAGTGTAGTGTATAATAGTGTAGTGTATAGTGTAGTGTATAGTAATGTAGTGTATAGTAATGTAGTGTATAGTAATGTAGTGTATAGTGTAGTGTATAGTAGTGTAGTGTATAATAGTGTAGTGTATAATAGTGTAGTGTCCTCGTCCTGTCGTGTCAACCTCGTCCATAAAACCTGTCGTGTCTCGTCATGTCGTGTCTCGTCAGGTCGTGTCTCAGTGTCGTGGTCTCGTCCTGTCGTCGTGTCTCGTTGTCGTGTCTCGTCCTCGTCTGTAGACTAGTGCCGTGTCCTCGTGGTCGTGTCTGTCCTGTCGTGTCTCGTCCTTGTCGTGTCGTGTCTCGTGCCTGTCGATGTCCTCATCGTGCCGTGTCCGCGTCGTGTTCGTGTCTCGTCGTGTCGTGTCTCGTCCTGTCGTGTCGTGTCTCGTCCTGTCGTGTCGTGTCTCGTCCTGTCGTGTCTCCTCCTGCCGTGTCGCGTCGTGTCGTGTCTCGTCGTGTCGTGTCGCGTCCTGTCGTGTCTCGTCCATGTCGTGTATCGTCCTGTCGTGTCTCCTCGTGTCGTGTCTCGTCCTGTCGTGTCTCGTCCTGTTGTCGTGTCTCGTCCTGTCGTGTCTCGTCCTGTCGTGTCTCCTCCTGCCGTGTCGCGTCGTGTCGTGTCTCCTCGTGTCGTGTCTCGTCCTGTCGTGTCTCGTCGTGTCGTGTCTCGTCGGTCGTGTCTCCTCGTGTCGTGTCTCGTCGTGTCGTGTCTCGTCGTGTCGTGTCTCGTCGTGTCGTGCTCCTGTCGTCTCCGTGTCGTGTCTCGTCGTGTCGTGTCTCGTCCTGTCGTGTCTCGTCCTGTCGTGTCTCGTCTGTCGTGTCTCCTCGTGTCGTGTCTCGTCGTGTCGTGTCTCGTCGTGTCGTGTCTCGTCCTGTCGTGTCTCCGTCTGTCGTGTCTCCTCGTGTCGTGTCTCGTCCTGTCGTGTCGTGTCTCGTCCTGTCGTGTCTCGTCCTGTCGTGTCTCCTCGTGTCGTGTCTCGTCGTGTCGTGTCTCGTGTCGTGTCTCGTCGTGTCGTGTCTCGTCTGTCGTGTCTCGTCCTGTCGTGTCTCGTCGTGTCGTGTCTCGTCGTGTCGTGTCTCGTCGTGTCGTGTCTCGTCGTGTCGTGTCTCGTCCTGTCGTGTCTCGTCCTGTCGTGTCTCGTCGTGTCGTGTCTCCTCGTGTCGTGTCTCGTCGTGTCGTGTCTCGTCCTGT
>NC_062537.1:116698-131698 GCF_022655615.1 Tachysurus fulvidraco
TGCGCGAAAATCGAGCGCGATGGGTTTATTGCGCAATCCTTGAACTTTTCACACTCTCCCAGCTCAGGGTGTCAGGTCACAGCCTCTTTACACAACAGAATAGTAGAGAGAGAGGCTGTGCTGGTTTCTGGCCATTTAAACTGAGCATGCAGTCTTTTAATTCAAAGTTACACAGTAAACAAGTAAACAAGAAACACATGACCGGATGGACATGTCCGTAGAAAAATAGTTTTATTGAAGCCATTTTTGGGTCTTTTGACTTGATTTTTTTTGGTGAAAGCCAAGACATGTGGCTATGACCCTCAGGTGTTAAATGTTACCTAACATGTTCCAGAGAAATAAGATAAATTAAAAACCTCAGGCGAAAATCTAAAGTTTCCATTCTAGCCTCTGTAACTTTGTGTCAGTAAGGCCTAGAATCAATCTGACACTTGTATCTGAAACTAGAGAATCACTTCTTTCCAATGAGACCAGGCTGAGACCCCTGTGTGTTAAAGTATGTGGGAGCTTTTTGTTTTGTATACAATTTCGTCCGATCGTTCGTGTGCATGAACAGGCTAAACACCGTCCCCCGTTAAAGCGCCGTTATATTGTGTATAATAATAATAATAATAATAATAATAATAATAATAATAATAATAATAATAATAATAATAATAATTAACAGTAAATAATTACTAATTAATTAATAATTAAAAATAAATAACAGTTTATAAAACAAACTAAACATAAGCATGATAAATAAATGACTGTTATGTCAGTAACCTGCCAACAGGTGGCGCTAAATAAGCAGGAAAGGCGGAAACAGATCCACGTTATGGTGGTTATTGTTGTTCAGTGGGAAAAAAAACACTTAGCATTTTAGCATCCTGCTGTTAGCAGTGCGCGGTTCCGCTGCTGTCGCAAACACAACGTTTCACCAGGACATCGACGGTAACTATAAACTCTATATAATCCGTTTATAAACCGTTTATAGTCGGTGTTACTGACACTCAGCCCTCCGGTTCCTGCGCAGATCCGCGAGCAGGCAGCGGCTCGGTGAGTGAGAGCTAACGCCGGGAACAGCAGCCTTCACTGCGGGCTTAGTTTAGCTTAGTTTAGTTTAGCTTAGCTTAGATTGGATTAGTTTGGATTAGTTTAGATTAGATTAGATTAGATTAGATTAGCTGCTGTAGTGAAATATAACGTTGGAACTTTCTGTAAGTTTTATACTGTTTAATTTCAGCGGTTCTAATAACAGTTTTAATAAATTGTACGTAAAATCTGAGAGGGCCGTAAAAGTGCCATAAACTCGGTGTCTACGTGTCTAAATACACAGTTAAACTAAGCTCAGGGTTAATGTTAGGGTTAATGTTAATGTTAGGTTAATGTTAGGGTTAGGGTTAATGTTAGGGTTAATGTTAGGGTTAATGTTAATGTTAGGGTTAATGTTAATGTTAGGGTTAATGTTAGGGTTAATGTTAATGTTAGGGTTAATGTTAATGTTAGGGTTAATGTTAATGTTAGGGTTAATGTTAGGGTTAATGTTAATGTTAGGGTTAATGTTAATGTTAGGGTTAATGTTAGGGTTAGGGTTAATGTTAATGTTAGGGTTAATGTTAATGTTAGGGTTAGGGCTAATGTTAATGTTAGGGTTAATGTTAATGTTAGGGTTAATGTTAATGTTAGGGTTAATGTTAATGTTAATGTTAGGGTTAATGTTAATGTTAGGGTTAATGTTAGGGTTAATGTTAATGTTAGGGTTAATGTTAATGTTAGGGTTAATGTTAATGTTAGGGTTAATGTTAATGTTAATATTAGGGTTAATGTTAATGTTAGGGTTAATGTTCATTTATCTCTGGATCAGCTGCAGCAACACACATGTAATCTGCTCAGGGTCAGTGTTGGGGATCTAACAGTATGTTATCACTGGACCACAAGCAATAATTGTGTGTGTGTCTGTGTGTGTCTGTGTGTGTGTGTGTCTGTGTGTGTGTGTGTCTGTGTGTGTGTGTGTCTGTGTGTGTGTGTGTGTCTGTGTGTGTGTGTGTGTCTGTGTGTGTGTCAGATGGAGGGAGATGAGTGTGATATTTCCTCAGAACAGTCTGAACTTTCTCGCTCAAATAGAGGAAGTGTTTCTTCATCAGTCACTCGTGGTGAGTATCTGTTGTACACTCACACACACACACACATACATACACACACACACACACACACACACACATTGTTTTGATGTTTATGGGGCGTGGCCTCACTTCAGCTTTAACAGGTCACATGACCATAACATGTCTGTAGTGTGTAGCTGCTTTACACCTCCTCTATATTTTATTGTTCTGTGTTTTACACTCTTGGTTTTGTGGGAAACAGAAAAGAGACTCAGTTCACCTGAAAGGGGAAGTCAGTAAGGTGTGTGTGCTATATATATAGTGCTGGATTTATAACACATTCAACTTTGTGTCTGTGTGTAGCTCAAGATGTTTTGGTGTACCTGGTCAGTGATGGGGCAGTACAGGTGTGTGTAGAGAGTGTAGGCTGTGTGTGTGTACAGGACCTCGGACGCAGTGTGAGAGACGCCCTCAACATTCCTGACTCAGCTCAGGACGTCTTTGCCTTCTGGCTCTGTTCACCCCTGTTGGGTAAGACACACACACACACACACACACACACACACACACACACACACACACACACACACACACAGGTATGAGAACAAGCATTCAGTGGTGTTACTGTGTTGTTTTGGGTGATGTGTTGATCATCTTGACTAGTGTGTGTGTTGTAGAGTAACTACAGATATGTAGACATGTTAATGCAGAATCTGTAACTGATGGAAATTACTTCTTCTGATAGAGAACTAAATATTCGATGTAGAATATTATACTGTATAAATATGTGTAACCTGTGTGTGTGTGTGTGTGTGTGTGTGTGTGTGTGTGTGTGTGTGTGTGTGTGTGTGTGTGTGTGTGTGTGTGTGTGTGTGTGTGAACAGAGCTGCAGTTGAAGCCAAAACACCAGCCATATAAATTGTGTCGTCAGTGGCAGGACCTTTTGTACCGCTTCACTGATGGACACACAGAGGACATTGCACTAGGTGTGTGTGTGTGTGTGTGTGTGTGTGTGTGTGTGTGTGTGTGTGTGTGTGTGTGCAGATATTGTATGTACAGTTTGTTTGTGGGTCGTCTGTGTATGTTTATACTGATTGTGTTCTGGTTTGTAGATGAGCCATGTCTGCAGTACAAGAGGAACGTTTTTTACCCCAAATCTAAAGAACTTCAGGTAAACACACACACACACACACACACACACACACACACACACACACACACACACACACATTCACTCCTGAGGAAAATGCACTGTGTGTCAAATGTTGAAGTGCACAGAAAGCATTTGTGCACTTCTCTGTGTAGTTAAAGGTGGGGCCACCAGGTGAAAAGGGCGGAGCTACCAGTGAGCTGAAGGGGCAGAATCACCTTTCTATTTTTAGATGAACTTTTCAGGATTTAATTTCCCTCACATTCTGCTCTGTTTCTCTGTGTGTGTGTGTGTGTGTGTGTGTGTGTGTGTGTGTGTGTGTGTGTGTGTGTGTGTGTGTTGCAGGTGGAAGATGAGAATGTGTTGCGGCTCCTGTATGATGAGGCAAAATTAAACATCGTTGAGGGCCGGTACCCATGTGACCCTGAGCACTGGAGTCGATTGGCTGCTCTGTCCTGTGCTATCGAGATCGGTACAGGACTTGATGACCAGCAGCTGACTGCCGCTATCAGGTACACACACACACACACACACACACACACACACACACTCCAATTTCAGGTATACACATGTATTTACAATACTATATTCAGTTATCCCCCCCACCCCACCCCCACCCCTACCCCTGTGTGAATCAGAGACAAGAAGTTGTCATCGCTGCTGCCAGCCCATGTAGTGGGGGGTGTGGGGGCCGGGCTCCTCTCCACCCTCAGGCTGAGGACGGGGCGACGTGCTGAACTAGAGCAGAACTTACTGAAGGAGTATCGCACGCTACACACTGAATCACGCCCGCTCATCCTTCAGTACCTCGGCATCTGTCACACACTGCCTTATTATGGGTCAGTACACACACACACACACACACTGCCTTATTATGGGTCAGTACACACACACACACACACACACACACACACACTGCCTTATTATGGGTCAGTACACACACACACACACACACACACTGCCTTATTATGGGTCAGTACACACACACACACACACACACACACTGCCTTATTATGGGTCAGTACACACACACACACACACACACACACACTGCCTTATTATGGGTCAGTACACACACACACACACACACACACACTGCCTTATTATGGGTCAGTACACACACACACACACACTGCCTTATTATAGGTCAGTACACACACACACACACACACACACACTGCCTTATTATGGGTCAGTACACACACACACACACACACAACCACACACACTGCCTTATTATGGGTCAGCACACACACACACACACACTGCCTTATTATGGGTCAGTACACACACACACACACAGGTTTTTATATATTCTCTCTCCTCTCTCTCAGGTGTGCATTCTTTGTGGGTGAGATAGACAAGCCAGCTCAGGGTCTGCTACAGCGTGGTGGGCGTAAGGTGGTGAGTGTAGGGATCAGTCTGGAAGGAGTGTATGTCATCGACACTAAGGAGAAGGTGAGGATCTGTTATGACTGCAGGTTTTCACTGTGTTACTGATGGGTTTGGCCATGCTGTCATTTTTTTATTTCACTGCATGCTTAAACTAGTGTGTGTGTGTGTGTGTGTGTGTGTGTGTGTGTGTGTGCTTTTCAGCATGTGCTCCTGGGTCTGCGGTTCTCAGAGCTGTCTTGGGATCATACCTACCCTGATGCTGAGGGAGATTCGCACATCTTGTGGCTGGAGTTTGATGGAGAAGAAGATGGAACGCCTGTCAATAAATTACTGAAAATTTACTCTAAACAGGTACACACACTCACACACACTCACACACATGAATGCACATCCATACTTACTCTGTGTGTTTCATAGACGGAGCTGGTGTGTCTGTTTCCAGGCGGAGCTGATGAGCGGTCTGATTGAGTTCTGTGTGGAGTTGCGCTCTGTTGGTGACTCGGCTGCCTCCCAGATGGCTTCAGCTCAGGAGCAGAGTGTAGAGGGAGCGAGGGGGCGACGTGTGGGGAAAGTCCGCAGGCAGAGCAGTGTAGTGTGCAGCAGAGTGCACACACTCAACACCATCAGTTATGTGGATGACGGTGAGTGGAATGGCATTAAAATTTTCCCAGAGAATGGAGTAAGTGACGGCCCTGAGTCACATCCCTGATTCATCTCCTTACAGATGGGAGCACTGTAGTCTCCTCTCTATAGAGTGTCAGGGTGTCAGCCCCGACATCATGCATCCCGAGTCACTGTACTGAATGCCAAGTTACACCAGTTCTCTTTTATTATTAGCTCATGCTGTCACTTAGTCTAACAGACTTGGCTCGTTGATGTACAGAGACTATAATAATCACCTGCTCTCCTTTCAGGGAAAGAGATAAAGCGTCTGAAACCTAAGAGAGCGGCGTCCTTCTTCACCAAACAAACTCCTCCCTCTTACTCTGCTGTTCAGGTGACGGACAACTTGGAGCAGAGCTGAAACACTGCCTTCTGTGGAGACCAAATTCACACACACACAAATATATATAGTGATGAACTGAGGGGACAGACAGACTGGACCAAGACTGGGCCACATGGGTGAATAACAGGTTATAGCACATCGACGCTGAGATGTTTCTCCACTATGCAAACACCACTAAACCAAATGGAGAAAAAGACTCATGAGACAAAGTGCCAGAGTGTCTGATCTCAGTGTGTTCTCACAACAGTGCTTTATCACAGACACACGTCTTTATTGTCCACTCATCACAGACACACGTCTTTATTGTCCACTCATCACAGACACACGTCTTTATTGTCCACTCATCACAGACACACGTCTTTATTGTCCACTCATCACAGACACACGTCTTTATTGTCCACTCATCACAGACATGTCTTTATTGTCCACTCATCACAGACACGTCTTTATTGTCCACTCATCACAGACACACGTTTTTATTGTCCACTCATCACAGACACACGTCTTTATTGTCCACTCATCACAGACACGTCTTTATTATCCACAACACTGCTGTGTCACCAAGGTAATGATAGGCTGCATCCCAAACTGCATGTTTAACAAAGTCTCCTAGGAAGTGGGCTGTGTCCCAAATCTTTATAGTTTATAGCATAGTGACAAATAGTGAAATCACTTTTTATAGTACAGTTTCACCCTTAACTAATTTGTTAGAGAAGGGTTTTAAAAACACAATACAGAATAATCACACTGGTGTTTAATACAGTCACATATGGACAGAAGTGTATTGTTGAATATATTAATCTTGGAAATGTTGAGTTTCCCAGTTAAATGTGAACCACCTGAAATTTGGGGTTTGGTTTTATGGAGTAGAATCTTCAATGCTGTGTTATGTTCCAAACCCCACACACACACATTGCTGCATTTTGTAGTAATTGTGTGTGTGACGTAGGTGCCTGTTTTGACAACCTGTTCTGCAGCAGCACGTAATTTGGGACGTAACCACAGACCTTTACCTTATAGTTCATTCCAAAAAAAAAAAAAAAAGGTGAGAAATTGTTCTTGTGTTTGTGAAAATAATTTCCTGCTCACATGAGTGTTGGTGTAATTATTACAGAATGTACACTTTAATAAGAAATGTTTACAGCTGGCCTTGTTAAACCTCTTTATGCCTCGTTAGGCCTTATTAAGGCTCATTCTTATTATCTGTTTCATCATCTAAGTGACCTGAGACGATGTGCTCGCTCTGTTACACCGGTGTTAATTCAACACTCACACTGCGGATGGTGAAACGTTCACAACACTCAACATCACAGAGTTCACTAATGAAAGCCTGACTATGGAAATCATGTTGGCAGGACTTTTATATGACATTGTAAATATCTTTCTAATTTAAAGACTGTTGTGACCAATATAACCTGCTTTTATATCAAGGCTTGTGTGTAATACAAAGCTTTATATATCAGAATGTTCCAGATAAAGAAATTAAATCGGATGAATATCCCTCATTTTAACTCATTTTTACCTTTAGTGGATATTTTCCATGTTTTGTTTTTTTTCCTTCCATTTCTGTGACCTTGCACTACGAATATTAGTGATAATGATCTAAGATAATTACATGGCATGTATCTGGGATGTTGGAGCTCAGTGGTTCAGGTGTTTGACTACAGACCCCAGCTCCACCAAGACTCTGGGCCCCTGAACAAGGTTCTTAACCCTTAATTGCTCAGTTGTATAAAATGATATAAATGTGTCTCTCCCTGTAGGGTGACTGCTAAATGCCATAAATGTATCGGTGGGTTTTATAACAAAAAAACATGTAAATAAACTTTTGAGCTTATGATTAAGAAATAAAGCAAAACATTTGTTTAACACATTTTGTCACTTGCAGATAATTATGTTGCTCCTTTAGGTTGTAGTCTGACTTTTATTTTGAAATGTGAGCTCGGCGCCATCTTGGTTTACCTCAGCACAACAAACCTGAGGTAAAGGCGGACTTCACTGATGTTTAGCTGAAACCTGATTAAAAGGGCAGATTCTGTAGCTGTGTGTCATTTAATTGTTATTCCGGTAAAAATGGAGGTTGATGAAAGCAGTGGGGCTCCGAAGCGGAGGGTTCACGGCCTGCTGCAGCTTTATTACGGCCTCAGTGTGGACGGGAAACCGGAGCAGGAGGAAGCCGCGGATCCGTGTGACATCAACGGGCCTCAGTTCGACCCTGAGCTTTTCCTCAACAAGGTGACAGCAAACTGACTTAGACTGGGGTTAAACACTTATACTGGGGTTAAACACTTAGACTGGGGTTAAACACTTATACTGGGGTTAAACACACCTGACATACTGGGGTTAAACACACCTGACTTATACTGATACTACACCTGATACTGAGTTACACTGGGGTTAAACACTTAAACTGGGGTTAAACACCTGATACTGAGACTACACCTGACTTATACTGGGGTTAAACACACCTGACTTATACTGGGGTTAAACACTTGTACTGGGGTTAAACACTTATACTGGGGTTAAACACACCTGATACTGATATCACACCTGACTTGTACTGGGGTTAAACACCTGATACTGAGACTACACCTGACTTATACTGGGGTTAAACACACCTGACTTATACTGGGGTTAAACACTTGTACTGGGGTTAAACACTTATACTGGGGTTAAACACACCTGATACTGATATCACACCTGACTTGTACTGGGGTTAAACACTTGTACTGGGGTTAAACACTTGTACTGGGGTTAAACACACCTGATACTGATATCACACCTGACTTATACTGGGGTTAAACACTTGTACTGGGGTTAAACACTTGTACTGGGGTTAAACACTTGTACTGGGGTTAAACACTTGTACTGGGGTTAAACACTTGTACTGGGGTTAAACACTTGTACTGGGGTTAAACACACCTGATACTGATATTACACCTGAGTTAAACTGGGGTTAAACACTTATACCAGGGTTAAACAACACCCCTGATATCAGTGTCATGGTGTTGGGACTGGGCGGAGCTTTAAAGATGTCTAACAGTGTAACATTAATGACAGTTCTGTAGGTTCTTTATGTTCAGAATCTCCTGCTACACCTGTGTGCTGTAATGTCAGTGATGTGGTTACATGTAAATCTGTAGTTACACCTGTAACTCATTATATTCTACATTTAATGCATATTTTGTCTGTGTTGTATCTTGTTACTGACTAATCCTAAACGTGTGCGCGTGTGTGTGTGTGTGTGTGTGTGTGTGTGTGTGTGTGTGTGTGTGTGTGTGTGTAGATGAGAAAGGAGTGCTCTCTAACAGAACTAATGGACCAGGAGAGCTGTATGGTGAAGCAGATTCGCTCTCTGGACAGTGACATGCAGACTCTGGTCTATGAAAATTACAACAAGTTTATTTCTGCTACAGGTCAGTAAAACACACACACACACACACACACACACACACACGCACACACGCACACACACACTTTTTATAGCACTACATGACCAGATTTATAATTAAGTAACATTATAGAGGCATTAATAATAATTATTGGATATAATTAAAGAAA
The DNA here is from genome assembly GCF_022655615.1 of Tachysurus fulvidraco. Classification (NCBI taxonomy): domain Eukaryota; kingdom Metazoa; phylum Chordata; class Actinopteri; order Siluriformes; family Bagridae; genus Tachysurus; species Tachysurus fulvidraco. Next base: position 125,895 of record NC_062537.1, read on the forward strand.
AGCATATTAATGTAGCTCTGCCTCCTAAAACTCTATTGTACATGACGGGCTAATGTTAGCTACCATCTGATGTTACAACTGTATAGTTTGTAAATGAATGTGTGTTAAGCCAGGCTTTTGTGTGTGTGTGTGCGTGCGTGTGTGTGTGTCCAGACACCATCAGGAAAATGAAAAATGACTTTAAGAAGATGGAGGATGAGATGGACTGTCTCTCAGCCAACATGGCTGCCATCACAGAGTTCAGTGCTAAGATCAGCAGCACACTGCAGGACCAGCACACACAGATCACCAAGCTGTCAGGCATGGACAAACTCACACACACACGCACACTCTCTGAAGCACTGAAAACACCATTGGTCATAACATTGTGTGTGTGTGTGTTCAGGGGTTCACTCTCTGGTGCGTAAGCTGCAGTTCCTGTTCGAGTTCCCAGCATGGTTAAGGAAGTGTGTTGAGTGTGGTGAGTTTGGGCGAGCGGTCAGTGCTCAGAGGAGGGCGCGCTGTGTCCTCAACCACTACAACAACATCACCTCGTTCAGGGGCATCCAGGATGGGTGTAACACCATCATGCTGGAACTAACACTGCACCTCAGGGACAGGTTCAGGTACACAGCACACCAACATGAAACACTCATTAAACACCCTCATTAATCTCATCTTTTTAACACATCTCTGCATTGTGTAAAATGAAGAAGAATGGAAGAAGAATCACACTTGCACATGATGTAAGTGTTTAATCACGTTAATGGTGTGTGTGTACTTCAGTGACAACAGTGCGAGTGCGAAGGAGCTGTCAGAGTGCGTGGAGCTGCTGCTGCAGCTAGACGAACCAGCTGAGGAGCTCTGTGACAAATTCCTAAGCCACGCCCACTCTAAGCTGGAGGCGGATCTACAGGTCTTAGAGGCGGAACTTAGCGATTCCACCCAGAAGCCAACCCTTGTGTCTCCATCCAATTCGAACCCTTTCCTGTCCCCGGCAAACAGGATGGACATTCTGGAGTTCATCGATCGAGGCTGTAACGAGTTTGTCAGTAATCTTTGTTTAGTTATTGCCTCTTATCAGGAGTTATTTATTACTCGTCCACAGGGAGGCGATCAAGCTCTCCAACACCTTCCTCAGATGGCCAGTGAGAAGCTGCAGTGTTTTGTGGACACTTTGGCAGGCAGGTACTTCACACTAGTGGAGCGCAGGATACAGGAGGAGAAGGGCGTAGGGGACAATTCCCTCCTTGTGAGAGCGTTGGATCGTTTCCACCGCCGTCTCCAGGCCGTGTCTAAATTGCTTCCGGGGTCAGTGGTCACGAGCCGGGGGACTGACATCGTTATCAATGCGGCACGAGAGCGAATCAAACAGTACCTGTGTGCGTTACAGAGCTTCTACCTGGATAGCCTGACTGATGTCAGACAAGCTCTCGCTGCACCACGGACCACAGTTAGTGGAGCTAGTGGAACGGGCGGTTCTGCTGCCAAAGATTCCCAGCCCACTCTCCCAGATTTACTGACCTCGCTGTCAAACTCCATTCTCAATCAGATCAAATCTGTTTTAATGTCTGTGCACCTCTTCACTGCTAAAGACATCACCTTCTCCAACAAACCCTACTTCAAGGTCAGTGTTTATATTATAATCATACCATATTAGCCCCACCAACAAAGAATTCCCTCAGTTTAAATCGTGTGTGTGTATGTGTGTGTCAGGGGGAGTTCTGCAGTCAAGGTGTGAGAGAGGGGCTTATTGTGAGCTTCATTAAGTTTATCTGTCAGTCATCACGTCAGTTCTGTGAGAGTGCAGGCGACCGGAGCAGCTCAACCCCGCCCACATTACTGCTGTTGCTGTCACGCCTCTGCCTCGACTATGACACCTCCACTATCTCCTACATCCTCACGCTGACTGATGAGCAGTTCCTCACACCGGTAAACACACACACACACACACACACACACACACAGGTCCTGTTGTGTGAAGAATAGCTGTCTCACTCTCTGTCTGTGTTAAACGCAGCCTCATTCTCCGATAACTACAGTGACGACTCTGTGTGCTGAGGCCCGAGAGGCAGCACAGAAACTCCTCAACCACTACGTCAAGGTAATGCTAATATGCTAATATTCAGTTTAACTCTGACGTGGGAAGTTGCAGCTTGGAGCTAGCTGGAGCGTCAAGCTACAAAATGTCTAAACAAAAAAACGCTAATACCTACGTGTGTATGTTATATGGACACGTTAACCAGCTCCTCGTGAGTGATGTCTGTTTTCCTCCACAGAAGAGTAAAGTGTATCTTCAGTGTTTTAGATTTAATAAGTGAATATATCTGTGTGGACAGCTAGTGTGTGTAGATCCAGTAAAACGTCTGTGTTGTCTGCTGAGGCTCTGAGCAAAGACCTTTCTGGGAGGTCTGGAATTACAACCTCTAAGAAGATCCCAGAATAATACGAGTGTGAAAGCAGGTGTTGGTCACTGTTTAAAAGCACTGGAACTGTTGTGTGTTTTAAGGTTCAGGGTTTAATCATCTCTCAGATGTTGAGGAAGAGTGTGGAGACAAGGGACTGGGTGAACACCATCGAGCCACGGAACGTACGTGCGGTCATGAAGAGAGTGGTGGAGGACACGACGGCCATTGACGTCCAGGTATCAGTGTAACTAACTGTCGATGTGTTCGTGTGAAGGGGGTTTTGATCGGGAGTGGACGAGCAGGTGGTAATTTAACTAATTGTAGAGCACATGTACAGCTGAGATTGTTTACAGGAATTGTTCATTATGGTGTGTGTGTGTGTGTGTGTTTAGGTGGGCTTGCTATATGAGGAGGGGGTGAGGAAAGCCCACAGCAGTGACTCCAGTAAACGTACATTCTCTGTCTACAGCAGCTCCAGACAACAGCTGCGTTATGCGCCCAGCTACACACCCAGGTACACACACACAAACAAAAACATGATGTACTGTCTACGATAAGTGTGTTTTACACCTGTGTGTGTATGTAGCGCTCCAATGGACACCAACCTGTTGAGTAACATCCACAAGCTTTTCTCTGAGAGAATCGACATCTTCAGCCCTGTGGAGTTCAACAAGGTAGGACTGTCATGATGTACAGTGAGAGCATCATATTAATTTTATTACTAAATGATCCTTTATAAATAAATATTCTATTAATATCAATGTTGTCTGTGTGTGTGTGTCAGGTGTCTGTGCTTACAGGTATAGTGAAGATCAGTCTGAAGTCGTTGGTTGAGTGTGTACGTGTGCGCTCGTTCGGTCGGTTCGGATTGCAGCAGGTACAAGTGGACTGTCACTACCTGCAGCTTTACCTGTGGCGCTTTGTCTCGGATGAAAACCTTGTCCACTTCCTGCTGGATGAGATTGTGAGCAGCACAGCACATCGCTGCATAGATCCAGTTCCCATGGAGCAGAGTGTCATTGAACTCATCTGTGAGCGGGGGTAGACCCAGGGTCGTGGTGTGGGGCAGAGGCATTGGTGTGTGTGTGTGTGAGAGAGAGACAGAGAAATATGATGTGTGTAAGTGATTGTGTCTTGTCTGTTTGTGAACAGTAATATAATAATATGGAGTGTGTGAGTGAGTAATTCTGAGACTGAGAGTTGAACTGAATTTCTGAATGAACATGTGAGCATTCAAGTATTTATTTGAGTAATAAAGCTGTTGTCCTTAATAAATAAAATCACTATCATTCGACTGGGTGTTTCTAACTTTACTGTTTATACACTTTAGAGATTTTAATCTGCACCTTGGTTATGAGAACCCTAACTCTAGTTTACAACTTTTCCACCAAAAAGAACCGAGCGCTGGTTCAGAGTCGGTTCCCCTGGTGAACCTTCTGAGAACCGGTTTGCCTTTCCACCAGTTAGAGAGCGTCACAGAGCCGAGTGTGACGTCACTGTATACGTGTCACGTTACACAGCGACGTTAGCGCAGCAGCGACAAACACAACAACAACAATGGTGGATGTTACTTTACTGTTAATGCTCATGGCTTTGTGAACCTACATTAACACCCAAACGTGGCGAATCCGACGTGTACGTGCGGCTCCGTGTAATCTGTATAAACGGAGTTTGTGATGGAGAAAGTACTTAACGTTATTTTATCATTAACACAGAAAAAAGTTAGCATTAGCATGTAGCTACCTACTATCGTGTGTGCTGATAACTGATTATATCGCGGTAAAGTAAAAGTGTATTAAACATTAGTAAACTTAGTAAAAAAAGCCCCGCCCACAGCCCCTACTTAAGGTACGTTATCAAATGCGCTAACAGTAGCCCCGCCCCATGCGCTAACGGTGGCCCCGCCCACAGTCATTGACACTAGCGGTTTGTAGACTAAGGATCACTGAACACAATTTAACCAAATACAAAGTATTTATTCCATTTTCATTTATTAATTTGTGTGTGTGTGTGTGTGAGTGAGAGAGAGAGAGAGAGAGAGAGAGAGAGAGAGAGAGATTATGACTGGTGGTGTTTATTGTAAGTGTTTGTTACCTTTTTGGACCCCTCCATCATTTGTAATGTTGCTCCCATATAAAGCAGTTCAGCACAAGCCCAGACATATTTAGGGTCATGATTGAGGACAATGTCCCATCCAGGTTTTGTTCAAACCCACCATCGAAAATACCCTCTGGGCTTCAGCATTACAATGTGGAAGCACTAAAACCAAGGCTGCTTGCTGAGCAGGTGTTGTCAGTGACCTGGGGCCCCCTGGCACCATCTCAGGGCCCCCAGTTTGAGAACCACTGGCCCTAGACTACATGTCCTGAGCAGGTGTTGTCAGTGACCCGGGGCCCCCTGCACCATCTCAGGCCCCAGTTTGAGAACCACTGGCCCTAGACTACATGTCCTGAGCAGGTGTTGTCAGTGACCCTGGGCCCCCAGTTTGAGAACCACTGGCCCTAGACTACATGTCCTGAGCAGGTGTTGTCAGTGACCCGAGGCCCCCTGGCACCATCTCAGGACCCCCATGTTTGAGAACCACTGACCCTAGACTACATGTCCTGAGCAGGTGTTGTCAGTGACCCGGGGCCCCCTGGCACCATCTCAGGGCCCCCAGTTTGAGACCCACTGGCCCTAGACTACATGTCCTGAGCAGGTGTTGTCAGTGACCCGGGGCCCCCTGGCACCATCTCAGGGCCCCCAGTTTGAGACCCACTGGCCCTAGACTACATGTCCTGAGCAGGTGTTGTCAGTGACCAGGCTGTAAAACTGCTGACTAAGTTACAGACACTGATGACAAACTCCTGCTGATGATCTGGGAAACGTCTCTAACAGCAGCCACAATGTCATTGTTTGTGTTAAACACGTTGTGAATGAGTTGTAACATTAAACAGGAGATCATGACTTACTCTGTGCTCAAAGTGATGCTCGCAGCTCCAGGGCTTTTCTCTGTGGGGCAACGAGGACGATGATGAACAATTCAGGATCTGCTTTTTTCTCATTGGTTGTTGTGTTAAATCTTACCCAGATACAATAGTGCTGTTTTCTGATTGGCTGCTGTGTAGCCTCTTGTTTTGATTGGCTGATAAGTGTCAGGCTCGACTAAGAGCTCCAGGTGTGACGCGCTCTACGGCTTATTAAATATTAAATATATGATAAATAGTCCGTTTTTCTGCGTGACAAATGACCGACATGAGGGACACGTTAATACGTGACACGTGAGAGCCCTGGTAGCAGAATTGAGAATTTCAAACTTAACAAATTCATAACATATCTATAAAGATTTGTGACAGACTAATCATAAATATGATGATTGTTTATTTATATATTTAAATAAATATATGTTTGGGAATAGTTTTTTTTTGCACCTATATC
>NC_062537.1:136698-144198 GCF_022655615.1 Tachysurus fulvidraco
AGCAGCGTTTGTGTGACACTGAGCAGATCTGTGTGGAATAAAAACAGATTATATCACACAGTCAGGAGAATTCCGACTTCTGCAGCCTGTTTACGGGTCTGTTTTATACTTCTCTTTTTTATCCTGACCTTTTTTGAGCTCAGATCTGGACGGTAACGTGTACTTTAGCCCTGTTAGCTACATGCTAACTGTGGCATGACGAGAGTTACACAAAATAATAATTTAAACATTACATTTTTACCCGAACACGTGGTGTTCAGACTGATTCTGTAAAGTTAAATAGGTTTATGTTCTGTTCTAATTTACATCAGTGTTGTTAAAAAGAACAAGGATTTAATAAAGTCCAAAAACAGTCAAATCTGAAAGTAAAGTAACAAAAGATTTATTAATGCATTAAACTGAACTGAAACCCACAAGATATTTAACTCTTATTCCTGACACAAGAGACGTTTATTTTTATGGTTCATTAACTCCAAAGTGTGAAAAATAATTTGTCACAAACGTCGGTCTGCGTCTTTATAAGAAAAATAACAGTTAATTAAAGCAGCACAAAACTCATACAGAGAAAACGGTGACGTCATGGTGACGTCAGATGTTATATGATGTAATTTGACCATAGATCATATGATGCACGATGATGTCATGTTTTGTGGTTGGAGTTTAGACACACAGCAGCTCAGCTAGAGGAGGTTCTGCAGTAACTGAGAGCACCGATGAGTTCTGCTTTGTGGAGCGACTGATTCCTCCAACACGTGTACCGCCTCCACCCAAACACACAGGCCCCGCCCCATCAGGATGGACCCCACCCTCAGGTACACACACACACACAGTCATCCTAATTAATCTGTGTGTAAATGCATTTACTGACACCTAATGACTCTTAGCTACACCTCCATCGCTGCCCTACATGATCCGACGCTCTCGAATGCACAATATTCCCATTTACTCTGACATCAAACATGGAAACCAGAAGAACACTGTGGTGCGGAGGGTGGAGGGAGACATCTGGGTGGGTTTAAAGCTCCACATGAACATTGTCTCTGTTCTTCAGAGTGTGTGCTGGTGGTAAACTCCAGCTGTTTGTGTTTCAGGCTCTCAATAAAGATATGAAAAATCATCTGCAGCAGTTGACGGGCAGAGAGCCGCCCACCAAGGTCAACGAGGTCACCATGAGCATCCGCATTAAAGGCCAATTTGATATGGAGCTGAAGGAGTGGCTGCTGAAGCTGGGCTTCTGATCAACACTGAATTATTATTATTATTATTATTATTATGATTATGTGTGATTAATACATAAAACTGATTCAGTGAAATCGGACAAAGTGTGTGTGTGTGTGTGTGTGTGTGTGTGTGTGTGTTACACCAGATGTATACAGCTGTGTATAAATAAAGTTTAAACCTTGTTTAGTCACCTTGCTGTTCTCTCACCTCTGTATTTATTTATCACTTTATAGGAAACATCATTAATGTGGTTTTATTCCTCATGTAAGTCAAAGTGTATTAAACCTCATCTTGGTGCAGCATCTGGACATCAATGTTATACTTAATTAGAGAAATAGAACACAAAATCTTTACCAGATGTTTCCTGTAAATGTAAGCATTAGATTTATTGTGATAAATGTGCATTTTGTAAAGCTGAGGAAATTAAACACTTTCTTCTTATTGCCCATTTTCATTTTGGATGGATTTTAAAACAGTCAAAGAAATTCCACAAAATGTTAAATTTTAGTGACATTTAATTGACTTAAATTTATAATTTTCTGAAGAGTAAAATTATATTTTTAATCTTTTCAGAATTTAACAAAGTTTTCATCTATTAACCAAAAGTGACCCATAATAATCTGTATTATATTTATAATCCCATAATAATCTGTATTATTATGTTGGCTTTGTAGAAAAATGTCCAAACCCTCAGTAGCCACTTTTTGGCAAAAGTATTGGCACCCCACCGGGTATTCTGGTGACGTCACTCGACACCACGTCACATGTAGCCCCGCCCCAAAACAAGCGAAATTAAAAATGTGCACAACATGGACACGTGACATATCAAAACACTCAGCACAATGAGGGGAACTGCCCCACGGGTATTTGGATCACGTCACATGCTCATGTCCGCTCACCTCCCAAAAGTATTGGCACCCTAGCGGTTTCACAATCTTTCTGTCCACTCGCCTCCAAAATGCACCGGCCTTTGTGAAAACTTGCACCGTCAAAAGCCAACATCAAAGTTTGTCATGATGAACTTTACAAATCTAGTTTTTATTTATAAACTCAAACTCACATTGTGATTTAATTTAAAACATAAAATTCTTAAAGCACAAAAAGTTTATTTTATCTTTATTTACTTTTGTGTGTCCTTTTTGTCCCTTTACAGATTAATCACTCCGATATTAATGAAAACCTGGAAAAATATCTTATATAAATAAAGGTTTCCGCGTTGGCTGGAATGTGACGTCATCAACCGGCGACAGTTCTGGCTGTGGCTCGTGCGCGGCTGGTGAGTTTATAATAATAAACAGGGTTTAGTTTCATGTTAATGTTTTAATTATTGTTATTATTGTTATTATTGTTATTATTGTTATTATTGTTATTATTAAAACTTAAATTACAGTGAGGGGAATTTTATCGTAAATCCGCGCTCAGTTTTGACCGAATTCACCTTTTGTTTATTAACTTTTTGTTTTTTTCATGGACACGTTATATACACGTTATATACACGTTATATACTGGACCTGTATAGTGCTGTGTCACTTTATATACACGTTATATACACGTTATACACTGGACCTGTATAGTGCTGTGTCACTTTATATACACGTTATATACACGTTATACACTGGACCTGTATAGTGCTGTGTCACTTTATATACACGTTATACACTGGACCTGTACAGTGCTGTGTCACTTTATATACACGTTATATACACGTTATACACTGGACCTGTATAGTGCTGTGTCACTTTATATACACGTTATATACACGTTATACACTGTACCTGTACAGTCACTTTACACACACTTTACTGCACATGGACACTTTAAGGACAATCTTTAAAAACCATAAACATTTATGTATATACATTAGTTCATATTCTCCACATATTTCATATTTTTATATTTTTTTTATACTTTCTTATTATTTTATTCTCATTTTATTTTTTGCTTCTTTATATTTTTATATTCTTTATTCTAATACCGGACAGTTGTACAAAGCATTTCACTGCATATCGTACTGTGTGTGTGTGTGTGTGTGTGTGTGTGTGTGTGTGTGTGTGTGTGTGTGACAAATAAAATTTGATTTGAAGATAACAGATGGAGAGCAGAAACACACCAGTGTTTGTGAGGTCACTTCTGAGCGACAGAGACGCGTCACATGAGCACGTGTGGCCGTCTGGTGATGATGTGAGTCCAGCTGCTGATGAACAGAACACGTTGTGGTCATTGCGACCTTGTGGGCTTTGTCTCAGTCACCCTGCACGTTACACTTGTCCCCGCTGTCACGTCCCCTACTGTGGACTGTCCTGTTATCGTGGTTCAGCTCACACGACATGTTCAGAGCTGTTTTATAAAGACTGTGTGTGTGAGGAGCTGAGACAGCGCGGCAGGGTGCAGCACGAGGACACGATCCACATGAGGGACATCCTAATGAAGTCACAGCAGGCAGAGGGGGGACTGGGCCCAGTCATAAAGGACCTGATGGAGAACAGTGGAGGACGAGTGACCGAGAGGGACACAGAGACTATGACTCTGCTGTCCAGACTAGCCGAGATTCAGACGGACAGAGAGGAAGGACACGAGGACGAGGTACAGGACATCCTGCAGAGACTCAGACAGACAGATAGTGAGGAGGAGGAAGATGAGGAAGGGGAAGATGTAGTAACGAGGCTGTCAGGACTAAACATCGAGTCTCTTGATGAAGATGAGCTGTGGAAGCTCCTGCCGGAGAAGGACAAGCAGAGGTTTGAGCAGCTGCTGAAGGACGGAGCGATCGGTGCTCTCGTCCCAATATGGCGGCCGTGGTGGGAGGAGCATGAGCGAGACCGTGCAGTTCTGATCGAGGACCTCCAGCAGGAGGGACATGCTGAAGAAACACGCAGCTCAGAGGAAGGAGAGGACAGAGACGTTCGAGAGGTGGACACGGCCTCAGCACCTCCACTGAAACAGGAAGTCAAGAAACACAAGGTAAAAATGGAGGAAAGCAGAAACGCTCCTCTTTCTATCAGCTGTGAAATCCCGCCCATGTCCTCTCTTTGCTCTGCGTCTCCGTCCCCACTGGTGAGGTTCAGCTTGGTCAACGTGCTGTACGGTTACGCCTTCGCTCTGCCCCTCTTTAACGGAGACGTGTCAGAGACGCAGCAGCTGCTGGAGTTCACTCAGCTTCTTCTGTCCGTGTCCGAGTGTTTGGGACGCAACCTGACATTTGGCTCCTTCTCTGAGGCCCTGAGTGCGGCGATGGCGTCTGCATCCTCGGAAAACCGTGACGCAGACTCGACACTGAGCGCAGTAGAAGGTGTGGCTCACATCCTGAGCGGCGTGAGTAAGGACAAGGGGGCGGGATACACACTGTCAGCTCTCGCCCATCTGCGCTCTGTGCTCAGCAGGGCGCGTGTCGCAGCTCCCCGTGACCACGCCCACTTCAGGAGGATGTGTTTCTTAGCAGAGAAGAAATGTGAGTTCCTGCAGGCGTGGGCCAACGAGAGCACACACACACTGAGGGGTTTAGCCAGATGGGCGTGGGCAGAGTATCAGAAACTGACAGCTGAGAGACAGGAGATGGAGAGAGACAGGAAGCAGGTGGAGGAGAGCTGGAAGAAAGGAAGAGCACGAGGAAAAGTGACGATTGAAGAGATTTAAAAGTTACAGCAGCTGTCAAATAAAATGACAATTATATCAATTTAACAATTAAAAACTTAATCTGTAATTTTTCCTTGTTGAGCTTTTGTTAATCTGCTGTGTGAGGAGTTTGTTTGGAGCTTCACAAACAGTCAGGTCGTAAACATGAAGCTTGGGTTTGTTGTGTTTATTATCTGCAAAACATGGGACTTTATCAGGGTCTGTGTACATCTCACACACACACACACTCACACACACACACACTCACACACACACACACTCACTCACACTCACACACATACACACACACACTCACACACTCACACACATACACTCACACACTCACACACACACACACATACACTCACACACACACTCACTCACACACACACTCACACACACACACTCACTCACACACATACACACTCACTCACACATACACTCACACACACACACACACATACACTCACACACACACTCACACACACTCACACACACATACACACACACACACTCACACATACACTCTCACACACACACTCACACACACACTCACACACACACTCACACACACACACACACACACACACACACAATCACTCACTCACACACACACACACACTCACACACACACAGAGATTTTATGAGCATGTGTATACATGTAGAATGTGTGTGAGAGGACGAGGCGTGAGAGGAACATACAGCACACACACTGGCTGTCGTGTTATACGTCCTGTAGTGTTTTGTATATTTTGTCTCACACTGTTGCACTTTGTGTCTTGGACCAACTTCCTTCAGTCCTTATCTCTGTGTAGCTTCATGTAGCTCTGTGTAGCTTCATGTAGCTCTGTGTAGCTCTGTGTAGCTTCATGGTCCTGAAGGAACATTGTTTCATGTCACTGTGCTCTGGGTCAGATTTGTGGTTGAAATGACAATAAAAGCTTCTTGACTTGAGAGTGTAATAAACGTCACCGCTCAGTAGATGTAGGGGACGATCCTGTAAGGCACTCGTCTGCAGTAAGCGTCCCAAGATACTCCGTACTTCACTCTGCACTGGTGCTCGTCTCGTGCCTCCCTGTGCACCAACAACACGCTGAAGTACAGCACATAGAAGTACGGTAGGATGTGAGAGAACCCTAGGGGGGGAGTTACATAGGAAATAGAGTGCCAGTATTCAAAACTCAACAAAACCTGTGTGTGTGTGTGTGTGCGTGTGTGTGTGCGTGTGTGTGTGCGTGTGTGTGTGTGTGGGACTGACCACAAGGCAGAGACCACGCCAGTGCCATTAAAAGGTCTCCAAGGTAATTAGGGTGTCTGACGAACCCCCACCATCCTGACACTAACAGCCGCTTTCCTGTTGCTGTGGGAATCGTCTCTAAATCTAAAACATTAACAGGGAAGTGCTCAGAACAGGTGTGTGTAGGTGTGTGTGTGTGTGTGTGTGTGTGTGTGTGTGTGTGTGTGTGTGAGGTTGGGACTCACGTCGGACACTGCTGTGTGTTGGGTCTCTCCTGAACTGGTTCTTCTGAGAGTTGGACTTTCGGAAGGTGTAATATCCGACTCCTGAAAGCAGAACAAAGACTCGTGTGTTAATGTGCAGTGTTGGTGTCTGTCAGGAGGGACGTGTCCTAATTACCGTTCAGGACGATGATAGTAAGGACACTGAAGGGCGTGAGCTCATGGGGGTGTGACACAAGGAAGGCTGCTTGGAGGCCATATGTGAACGGAACCCAAACCAAATCACCAAAAGCCAACATAAAGCCAAACCCATCGTGAACAATGTCCATGGTGCTCAACACTGCCTCCTGCACACACACACACACACACACACACACACACACAAATAAACAATGCAATAACTGCCCTCTCTTCACTATATTGTACCCTAATAAAACCCCATAATGCACACTTTTGCCCCGTGTAAGTCTCTGTAGTGTTGGGTGTAGTGTTGGGTGTAGTGTTGGGTGTAGCGTTGGGTGTAGCGTTGGGTGTGTAGTGTACTAACTTCGTTCCACAGAGCGTCTGTGACATAGAGCAATTGGAAGACGTTGACCAGCAGCATTGACACTGATGGTGTTCCTCTGAGCTCAACCTCCTTTAGCAGCATCACTGCATTCAGCACCACCTAATAAACCCAAAGACACACAAACACGCTGGAATGAGTTTTGTTCCAATCATTTCCTTTAGTAGATTAGATTAGATTCAACTTTATAGTAGATACTACGTGTGGTTTCTCACCCAGCCAATTAACCCTGGTCGCAGCTCACAGAAATATTTCAGATCGAATGAGCCGATGCGTGGGTTTAACTCCCGTCCAATAAAGAAATCATACACAGCATGTCCTACATACACACACACACACACACACAGGTCAGCCTCTGTTACTTCTTTTAGTTTGTGTAATTAATAAATATGTGTTCACTGGTGTTTCGCTGGGGTTGTGTGTTTATACCCCTGTGTTCTGACCTGTGTGTCCTCCTGGTGCCAAGGCATGTGCAGGAGCCCAGAAGGAGGAAGTGTAGAGGTAGAGGGAGAGCAGGAAGGCCACGCCCACTGCACACACTGCTAACGGCACCATCAGCTCATACAGGACAGCCAGGGGTACGCCCAAACACACACACACACACACCAACACGGCTGTCACACACAGCGCATGGAACCCTGAAA
>NC_062537.1:151698-156698 GCF_022655615.1 Tachysurus fulvidraco
ACACACACGCACAAACACAGACGCGCACGCACAAACACAGACGCGCACGCACATACATACACGCGCGCGTGCACACAGACGCACACAGACGCACACACACATATGCACACTCACACACACAGACACACCAGAAATATAGTGTTTTCAGAAAAAGAATGTGTGTGCATGTGAGGTGAGGGTACATGTTTGTACAATATTGTCCACAGTCTTGTTCACACAACTAGGAAGATATAATACACAGATGTAGGGGTGAAATATGAGCAAAGAAACACAATGACATCATCATCATCATCATCAGTAACAGTATCATCAGCAGCTCTGACATCAACCATTCATAATAAACTGTCCAGAACCGGCCTCGTCCCAAACATCATCGTGTGATAAAACACATAAAAAGAGAGTCACTAGTAAAGAGAACACTGTATTTAGAAGCGATCCCATGATTAGCTAGTCCTGCTAGCCTGTGAATTAGAAAGGGTTAAGAGTCACTTTGGCACAGAGCCTTAAAGTGGACATGACTCCAGAGCAGGAATGAAATAGTGTTAGGGCATTGCTCATAATTCCATTAAATGAAGTGATCCTTAGCAGCACATTTCTTTGCCTCAGCCTGTCTGTCTCACTCTGTCTCACCGTCTCAGCCTGTCTGTCTCACTCTGTCTCACCATCTCAGCCTGTCTGTCTCACTCTGTCTCACCATCTCAGCTTGTCTGTCTCACTCTGTCTCACCGTCTCAGCTTGTCTGTCTCACTCTGTCTGTCTCACTCTGTCTCACCATCTCAGCTTGTCTGTCTCACTCTGTCTCACCATCTCAGCCTGTCTGTCTCACTCTGTCTCACCGTCTCAGCTTGTCTGTCTCACTCTGTCTCACCATCTCAGCCTATCTGTCTCACTGTCTCAGCCTGTCTGTCTCACTGTCTCAGTCTGTCTGTCTCACTCTGTCTCACTTTATTTTGTTTCATCTAACTTTTTTCTCTTTTTTTTTCTTTGTCTCACTCTGACTCTGTTGAAATCTAACTCTCAGTCTGTTCCATGTGTCACATTCCATCTAAGTACAGAAGACAATGTTTCAAAGGTCTTACTCCATCTCAGAGGACCTGCTGCTTCTCCACAGTGATACGGAGGCGTTGGCTTTTCTCTATAAGGCTGACAACAGTGTGTGTGTGTGTGTGTGTGTGTGTGTGTGTGTGTGTGTGTGTGTGTGTGTGTGTGTGTGCTTATTTACACCGATTCTCAGAATGATTCCAGTCTCTTCCACAGATATCTGAACAGTTTTCCCGGCCTGGATATTTTTCTCGTTTCATTGGTTGCTCAGTGTAAACATTGCCTTCGCTGTTCAGTCGTAAATATAAAATGTGCAGTTTGTCTAGTGTAAGGACACGAGTAGTCTCTACCCTGGATTGAGATACAACAACTGAGTGCTAGAATAAAATGGATATATTATTAAAGTAAATCGAATCTACCACTGGACTAAAACAGTGAAAGCTTATTCACTAATCTAACACTTTAAAACTAAACAGAGGTCTTCAACACAAAAATCTTTTCGCAAATGAAAATCAATATTGTATGGCATCGAATCTGGAGTCTGTAGATCAGAAGATGATCATCAGTGATGATCACGTCTCATCGCACTGGAGGTGATTCGCCGTCTCACTCTGAGCAGCAGAAATGTTCAGCAGCCCTTAAAGAAATAAAACATCACTGCTGCCCGAGCTTCTCACGTTCTCTCTCTCCACCAGCACCTCAGCGGGTCTCCAGGCATTTCTGTTGTTGGCTGAGGAGGAGGAGGAGAACGGAACATTGTACATTCTTTCTTTCTTGTTTCTTCTTCCTTTTGTCAGTTCTTCATCAATCAGAAGCTGACCAGAGCATAAACCATGCTGCAAAAAGAGAGACAGAAAAAAATTGGTCACGACTTACACTTCTGACATTAAACAGTGACTGTCTGAGTGTATGTGTGTGTGTGTGTGTGTGTGTGTGTGTGTGTGTGTGTGTGTGTGTGTGTGTGTGTGTGTGTTACCTGTACAGGTAGTAGAAGAAGGAGAGCAGGTAGAATCCCAGTTTGCACCAAGACTCTTTTTGGCAGTAATTAAGAATATCTGCATTCATTACACTGACAGGGTCATACATCACCTCAGAGCCATCAGCCGGCCGGTGGAAAAACCTGCAGAGAGAAAGAGAGAGAGAGAGAGAGAGAGAGAGAGAGAGAGAGAGAGAGAGAGACACAGAGAGAGAGAGAGAGAGAGAGAGAGAGAGAGAGAGAGAGAGAGAGAGACAATGTATTTGTGGATTTTATCGTTCTGTTTGTGTCTGTCTGTGTTCCTATATTGTGGTGTTTGGTTTCTCAGTAACAAAGTTGCACAGTTACACACCAACATGGTAATAAATTGACGCACTAACAGAGATACACAAAGTATAATATGTCATGCAACAAAGAAACACAATCACACCAACACATTGTTCTGCTGCAGAATGACAACAATCCTACAGTAAGACCATCAGTAACAGACCTATTAATGATTCAGCAGTTCATTAAAGTGAAGAGGAAATGAAGAGAATGAAGTAACAATGGGGTCAGTTTCATAATCAATCATAAAATAAAATTCTGTGTGTGTGTGTGTGTGTGTGTGTGTGTGTGTGTGTGTGTGTGTGTGTGTGTGTGTGTGTGTGTGTGTGTTTGTCCATGTCTCTGTGTATTTACCTCCACATGTGGTAGAAGAGCAGGGGGATGTTGAGACCAAGTGTGACCCACTCACCAGCACACAAGAACATCAGACAGAACAAACCATGGATAGAATATTCAGGAACCACCAACTGTAACACACACACACACACACACACACACACACACACACACACACACACACACACACACACACACACACACACACACACACACACACACAAAGACACTCTAACAGGTTCTTCATATTCAGTATTATTTCTCACTCACAGAATGAGGAACAAATCCCCTGTATGTACAATGTGTGTAGATAAAACTTCTTATCTTTCACAAATCATGCATCATAAGTCACTTACCCTCCTGAGCAAGTTACAGATTCTCTCGATGTTCAGGATTCTCTCTCTCTACACACACACACACACACACACACACACACACACACACACACACACACACACACACACACACACACACACACAAGGCATCATCATTTACTGCATAATGTGTGTGTGTGTGTGTGTGTGTGTGTGTGTATGTATGTGTGTGTGTGTACAGTATGTGTGTGTGTGTGTGTACAGTATGTGCGTGTGTGTGTATATGTGTGAGTATGTGTGTGTACAGTATGTGTGTGTGTGTGTGTGTGTGTGTGTGTGTGTGTGTATACCGCTCTGGTTGGGTTGCTCTGGTCTATGGGGTTTTTAAAGTCTGTTCTCAGTTCATCAAAAGCAATGATCTAAAACACACACACACACACACACACACACACACACACACACACACACACACACACACACACACACACACACACACACACACACACATACACAGAAGAAGTCAGTTTGAGTTGTCATGATTAGAATTTTGGATTTATTTAAATGGACATATGATGCTCCTTATGTGCGAGTCTTCAGGACAGAAGACTTCACACTGTATGTTTTCTGTACAAACTGTTTTTTATCTTATTTACTTTAACAGATTAATAACAGACTGCTGAGTGGTTAAAGCTGTTATAATCAACCTCAGGAACTGTTATAATCAACCTCAGGAACTGTGTTATAATCAACCTCAGGAACTGTGTTATAATCAACCTCAGGAACTGTGTTATAATCAACCTCAGGAACTGTGTTATAATCAACCTCAGGAACTGTGTTATAATCAACCTCAGGAACTGTTATAATCAACCTCAGGAACTGTGTTATAATCAACCTCAGGAACTGTGTTATAATCAACCTCAGGAACTGTGTTATAATCAACCTCAGGAACTGTTATAATCAACCTCAGGAACTGTGTTATAATCAACCTCAGGAACTGTGTTATAATCAACCTCAGGAACTGTGTTATAATCAACCTCAGGAACTGTTATAATCAACCTCAGGAACTGACTCCTATATGAATATGAAATATGACACAATGCCTCTGAACTGAGCTAATGATCTATCAGTCGCAGCAGAAGTCAGTACTGTACAATGACTCTGAGGCCACGTTCACACTGCAGGTAAAAGTGGCCCAAATCCGATTTTTTTCCAGGTCAGACTTCTTCAGGAGTTGTGTGAACACTCAAATCTTTTCAAATCCGATCTCTGCCACTTCCATATGTGGTCCTGAATCACCAAATCTGATTTTTTTCCAATGTGGCCGCAGTGTGAACAGCCAAGGCGGATTTGATGCGACTTTTACGTCAATCTACATCGGCATTCGTCACAATTATGTGCCGGCGAAGACTTTTTTCTTTTTTTGCTTAACACACACACACATTACCGGTCACGTTTCTGTCACGTTTTCGCCGGCGCAAACGTTGTTTTTTTTTGTTTGTTTTTTTTTGCGCCGGCGAAAACGTGGCAGAAACGTGACCGGTAACGTGTGTGTGTTAAGAGTGTTATATAAAGTGGTTACGTGAACCAGCTCATAATGTTTGCATTGAATACATCACATTATAGCATCACATGACATGTTTGCTTGCACCAGATGATACGATACTTCCTCCGTAACCTCGCCAACTTTTTAGCGCCACGGCGTGCTGCGTGTGACGTCATCATTATAGTTCGTTTGCGCATGCGGGTCAGTTCGAAACAGCAAACGGTTCACACTGGTATCTGATATAGGACACATTTTAAAAGGTAATGTGAACAGCCAAACAAAAAAAAATCAGATCTGAGCAAAATATCCGAATTGAGCGTTAAGACGTGCGGTGTGAACGTGGCCGAAGAGAACGCAGTTTTTCCTGCTTTTCTCATTTGCCCCACATTCGACGTGTCCATGTTGCTGCAGTAAACCAGTCGATGATCTAAGTGACTTTCTGAAATAAACATTACAGGCCTAA
>NC_062537.1:159198-166698 GCF_022655615.1 Tachysurus fulvidraco
TACACACACACACACACACACACACACACACACACACACACACACACACTGCATCGTTAGTGGAGCTCAGGGGCCTGTTGCACAAAAGTAGAATTAAGACATCCAGGATAAATGACTGAGCTGAGCTCAATGAAGCCAAAACAAGTGCGTCCAGGCTAATTGAGCAGACACGGATTCATCAAGCCAGGTGAAACCAACCCTGGATATGTGCGCGCTCACGGCTCACTCAAACAGACCCGCCACCGATCGCTGAGTCACCATGGCAACTAATCGTCGGAAGCACAATTCCTCATGGAGGCATACGAGGAGGTAAAAGACACAATTAAGAAGAAAGGCAACACCGCCACAGTGATAAAGCAAAGAGAAAAAGTGTGGCAAAGTATTGCAGACCGCCTGAATGTGTAAGTAGTGCACAATTACACACTCACCGCTCCAATGATACGTCACAATTACACACTCACCGCTCCAATGATACGTCACAATTACACACTCACCGCTCCACTGATACGTCACAATTACACACTCACCGCTCCAATGATACGTCACAATTACACACTCACCGCTCCACTGATACGTCACAATTACACACTCACCGCTCCACTGATACGTCACAATTACACACTCACCGCTCCACTGATACGTCACAATTACACACTCACCGCTCCACTGATACGTCACAATTACACACTCACCGCTCCACTGATACGTCACAATTACACACTCACCGCTCCAATGATACGTCACAATTACACACTCACCGCTCCACTGATACATCATAATTACAATCCAATTAGTTAATTCACATCTCCAAAAACGCAGTTGTACTCTGATTATGAAACATTTGAATTTGTAATTGAAATGGACTGCAGATATGAGTGAAGTTGTGTACAGTAACTCCATCACACTGAATAAGGCTTTGATAAAGGATCAAAGCCTTATATTATTACTACATTACATTATTACTACATTACATTATTACTACATTACATTACTACTACATTACATTATTACTACATTACATTATTACTACATTACATTATTACTACGCTCACTAGTACGGTTTAAGCTTAGCCATTGTACTCTGCTTCTTATGACGTCCACAGATTTTTCTGTTCTCCTGCTTTTATTAATAAAGCTGCTTTGAAACAATGAAACGATTGTGAAAAGCGATATATAAATAAAATAAAATTGAATTGAATAAATAGATGAGCTAATAATAATAATCACTTTAATAAATATAGCACCTTTCAAAGGACCCAAGCTCGCTTGCTCACTGACTCCATTGAATGTTCTTGTGTAATAAAGAAAGTGTCTCTTTTCATGTGTGTGTGTGTGTGTGTGTGTGTGTGTGTGTGTGTGTGTGTGTGTGTGTGTGTGTGTGGGTGGTGTGTGATGTAGATTAAACATGACTGGGCCAAAACGGTCCACTTTTTACATCATGGCTGTGTCATGAATATCACTGTGTTTATGAGGTAATAATGATGAGATTTTGTGTTGTCAGGTGAACTCTCTGGTGTGTTGCTAGGAGACAGGGGGTCTGACTGCCAGCCTTTTCTCCTGACACCTTTCACAGACCCCAAGGAAGCAGAGCAGGCCTATAACCATGCCCATGCCAGGACCTGGGCCAGAGTTTAAATGACCTTTGACCTCCTGAAGGCACGCTTTCACTGCCTACACAAATTAAGGGTCAGCCCTGTGAGGGCATGTGACATTACTGTGGCTAGTGCTGTCCTCCACAATGTGGCCTGCCTGAGGAAGGAGAGGACCCCCAGAGTGCCACCAGCCATGGACTGGGACAATCCGACAATGTTCCCTGATGACGACAGTGTTCGGCTGCCGAGGGACCAATATGTGTGGAATTATTTTAGTTAGTATGTGTGCTTTCAGTTATGGTTAGATATGTCCTGCGGTGGCAGAGGGATCTGGGGGTTTTGTGTTATTTTTTTTTATCTTTTAATTGATTTGGCCTCTTATGATGTTTGTGCTGTATACTGTGTGTAATACAAGCTTGCAGGGAGGAAACTGCATCTGTTTATTTGTCTGTTCAGGTGATGTGTATGGATTTGTCCTGCATTTATTTCAGTGTGCAGACATGCAGGTTATATACAGACCTTTTACATGTGTATTTATCCTTTTGTATCCTGTATGACTTCAGATTGGAAAGGAGCTGATGGTTTCCCTGCTTTGTTTTATCCTTATTCAATAAAGGACCATAATGTTACACTTTGTGTTTTTATATTTATATGTAATGTATTTTATACCACAGAGTATTAGGGCCGCAATGAGGAAGAAGGAAAAAGTCATAAATTTGAGGCTAATTCTTTCTGTGAAAAGATGTATATTATTTCTACAGTCCTGATACTTATGACAATGTGCTGATGTGCCAAAAGATTAAGTATATCCTTGTGTGTGAAACTATACTGAAGAACAATTCCACGAAATGTCCCACAGCGGTCATTTTAACAACTGTCCTCCTCTAAAACATCGGGTTACAATATTATTAAAGACTTCATTCTCAAAGTCTGTGAATTTTCTTTTTTTCCTCTTTGCCCTAATATTCTATCATTTTATATATAGCCTTATAGTCTATGGGAAACTGTAAATTATCTAATGATGGCAACATCATCTAAAAATCATAATTTATCCAAAATGATTGAAATTAATGATCACAAACATTTAAATAATGACAGTGGGTCTAGTTATATGTGATAATGTATAGTGGGCAGTAGAATAACTATTGGTTTCCATTTGTGGTGACTGCTGACTGACATAAGGGATGAGATTAAATAGGTCCTGGAACTTATCCTGGTCTGGAGCAGTGTAGCTCCACACAATAAATCTCCATGGTAATTTATACCATAACATCCTACTGCCCCCTAATCCAGCTTTAGTCCAACCGGATCACGGATAAATTGAGCCAGGATCACCAAGATATCACCTTATCCTAGTTTTGTGCAATAGGCCCCAGTTTCAGCTGATGTGTTTGAGTTGTGTGAGTTTTTAACCACTGTTTCAGATGATGGAGGTGTTTAAAGTTTAAACCACCTGATCATTTCAGCTCCATTTTACAGTTCAGGTGAAGAATAAAGTGTATTTGCTCCACCCGTATTAAACCTCACTAATGTCTGATTATTCTTCATTCTGTAGTCTGGAAATAAAACAAATAAAAGAGTGGGATAATTTATAATTATATAATAAATTATATTCTGATAAATAACACAAAACCTACATTTTTCAGACCACCTGAATATTTACTAATTTATTTAATCTATTATTTAAAGTAATGCCCAATACTCACTCACTCACTCACTCTCTCTCTCTCTCTCTCTCTCTCTCTCTCTCTCTCTCTCTCTCTCTCTCTCTCTCTGTGTGTGTGTGTGTGTGTGTGTGTGTAAAAGTAAAACTAATACGTGCGGAACTAAAGTGCGCTGGTATGGAGTTCTGGTCGGAGCAGAAAGCGCGCGCACACAGCGTGGATGTAGCAGAGGAACATGGCGTGTGTGAAAAGTCAGCAGTGTTCAGTGTGGGTCGGAGCGGAGACCGGCATCCTAAAGGGTGAGAGATCTGTGTATGTGTGTGTGTGTGTGTGTGTGTGTGTTTGTTTGTGTGTGTGTGTGTGTGTGTGTGTGTGTGTGTGTGTGTGTGTGTGTGTGTGTGTGTGTGTGTGTGAGAGAGAGAGAGAGAGAGAGAGCACTTGTGGCTGTTCCTCGCGCGGCCAGTTTAAACCCCGTTGTTTACCTGTAGAAAACACACACACACACACACACACACACACACACACACACACGGTTAATTGCCCACTCTGTACAGGTGTGTATATTTGTGTTAATGACCCTGCCGTGTTCAGGTGTGTGTGTGAGCAGGAAGCAGGTGTATAATTTTTGTGAGATGCGCAGCCTGAACCGAGACGAGGAGATCTGCACAATCACCTGGGGGGACGAGCAGGAGAGTGAGGTGTAACACACACACACACACACACACACACACACACACACGCGCGCGCGCACGTACGTTAGTCTCAGTGTAAACAGCACACTTGTGTGATCACAATCATTGTGTAATTACTTTCTTTAAAGTAATACTGATTAATGCACTGAAAGATGACTGCTGTGTTCACTCTGCATCGCTGTGCCTGTTCTAACGTGTGTGTGTGTGTGTGTGTGTGTGTGTGTGTCAGGTGTTAATGGGGAGTGTTAATGGCAGAGTGAAGACTTTCAGTACAGAAAAGGGAATATTTACTGAGAGTCGAGAGTGTGCAGATTTAACACATGGACGATTCACCGGCCTTGCAGTGACTGACAGGTACACACACACACACACACACACACACACACACACACACACACACAATCTCAATAACATCTTCCTGTTTTAAGCGATAAAAGTAATTGGACAGTTAGTGCACACACACACACACACACACACACTGCTGAACACACTGGATGGAGCTTCACACTGCAGATTCATAAAGACCTGAAGACCTCAACAGCAGTCATAAATAGTTGTATTTTAGGAATCTAGAATATTTTTTAAACTGTAGCTCCAGCTTGAAACATTATAATATTTATTTGAGGATCTCCGGGTGGTGTCCTGTCTCCATCCTTCAAACACACGTCCTGCTGTCTGTCTCTTTCTTAGTATTTCTGTCTCACACTTGGATTTATAACTTGTGTATGTTTGCTCTCAGGTCGTTAATAACATGTGTGGAATCTGGATTACTGAAAGTTTGGCCTGAAGCCGGCCAGGAGACAGTAAGTGTCTCTGTCTGATGACCAGTGTACTGTAGCTAAAGGTAGTCTGTAATACACTGGCAATAAGTTCAGACGTGTGTGTGTGTGTGTGTGTGTGTGTGTGTGTGTGTGTGTGTGTGTGTGTGTGTGTGTGTGTGTGTAGGTGGAAATAAATGTGGGGAGTGGAGTGTGCAGAATGAGACAGAACCAATTGGAGCGCCACCATGTGGCCACTGGAGGAAAGGAGAATCCGCTGAAAGTGTGGGACCTGCAGAGACCAGACACACCCATCTTCACTGCCAAGAATGTGAGACACACACACACACACGCGCACACACACACACACATCATGTTCATCTCTCTGTGAATAACCTCCAACAATCATCATAGCTCATCTACATAAAGTCTACACATAGTTTTGATGTTTGATGAATATTTTTTGGGGAAACTGAAGCCTCAGTCTGAGGGTCTACAGCAGCGTACAGAGGGCGGAGCTTACTGAGTGTTTGTGTGGTGTTTTATCAGACCATGTGGTGTTTCCCCACATTACAACTGATGTTCATGATGCAGATAATAATTAAGATAACATCATAAACTGTGAGTGTGTGCACGTGTGAGAGCGAGTTTGTGTGCGCGCGCGTGTGAGAGCGAGTTTGTGTGCGCGCGCGCGAGGGCGAGTGTGTGTGCGCGCGCGCGTGAGGGCGAGTGTGTGTGCGCGCGCGCGTGAGGGCGAGTGTGTGTGCGCGCGCGCGTGAGGGCGAGTGTGTGTGCGCGCGCGCGTGAGGGCGAGTTTGTGGCGCGCGCGCGTGAGGGCGAGGTGGTGTGCGAGCGCGCGTTATGCGATTGTGTGTTAGCGCGGCGCCTTGAGTCTAGTGTGTGTGCGCGCGCGCGTGAGGGTCGCTGTGTGTGCGCGCGCCGCGTGAGGGCAGTGTGTGCTCGCGCGCGTGAGGCGAGTGTGTGTGAGCGCGCGCGTGAGGGCGAGTTTGTGTGCGCGCGCGCGTGAGGCGAGTGTGTGCGCGCGCGCGTGAGGGCGAGTGTGTGTGCGCGCGCGCGTGAGGGCGAGTGTGTGTGCGCGCGCGCGCGTGAGGGCGAGTGTGTGTGCGCGCGCGCGTGAGGGCGAGTGTGAGGGCGTAAGGTGTGGTAGCTGCGCGTGCGGATCGACGTGAGGGCGAGTGTGTGTGCGCGCGCGCGCGTGAGGGCGAGTGTGTGTGCGCGCGCGCGCGTGAGGGCGAGTGTGTGTGCGCGCGCGCGCGTGAGGGCGAGTGTGTGTGCGCGCGCGCGCGTGAGGGCGAGGGCGAGTGTGGTGTGGCGCGCGCGCTTGAGGGCGAGTGTGGTCGCGCGCGCTGAGGGCGATGTTGTGCGCGCCGCGTGAGGGCGAGTGTGTGTGCGCGCGGCGTGAGTGCCGTTGTGCGTGCGCGCGCGCGTGAGGGCGAG
Source organism: Tachysurus fulvidraco (assembly GCF_022655615.1). NCBI lineage: Eukaryota > Metazoa > Chordata > Actinopteri > Siluriformes > Bagridae > Tachysurus > Tachysurus fulvidraco. The sequence goes on from NC_062537.1 coordinate 165,363, forward strand.
TGTGGGTGCGCGCGCGCGTGAGGGCGAGTGTGCGTGCGCGCGCGCGTGAGGGCGAGTGTGTGTGCGCGCGCGCGCGTGAGGGCGAGTGTGTGTGCGCGCGCGCGCGTGAGGGCGAGTGTGCGTGCGCGCGCGCGTGAGGTTCAATTTATGAACCTGGAATGTTTGCTTGAGCTTCTCTTTAAGCTCTCTCTCTCTCTCTCTCTCTTCCTCATACACGCACACCTTCTCCTCCACCTCTTAGGTTGCTAATGACTGGTTGGATCTGCGTGTTCCAGTGTGGGTTAGAGACATGGCTTTCCTCACACACTCCAACAAGATCATCACCTGCACAGGACATCATCAGGTCTGTCATCCTGTCTGTCATCCTGTCTGTCATCCTGTCTGTCATCCTGTCTGTCATCCTGTCTGTCATCCTGTCTGTCATCCTGTCTGTCATCCTGTCTGTCATCCTGTCTGTCATCCTGTCTGTCATTCTGTCTGTCATTCTGTCTGTGTCTCAGGTACGTGTGTATGACCCGTCGTGTCAGAGGAGGCCAGTGCTGCAGGCAGAGTTTGGGGAGGTTCCTCTGACAGCGCTCTCGGTTCCACCTGGTGAAGACAGTGTGGTGGTGGGGAACACACAAGGGCAACTTGCCACCCTCGACCTGCGCAAAGGTGTGTGTGTGTGTGTGTGTGTGTTTGTGTGTGTGGGCCAACCATTGGGATTTTAAGCTGAGGATAAATCTCTTCGATACAGAAGCACAAAGTTTTAAGGCCAGTCGAGAAACACATAAATGTATTAACTTATAATTAAAAGCAGATTTAAAGCGAACTTCCACCAAATACAATAACGTCTGTCTGTGTGCAGTGTGTGGGGTCAATAACGTCTGTCTGTGTGCAGTGTGTGGGGTCAATAACGTCTAGGTAAATGAGATGATTTCTGGTGTGTGTAGGTCTTGTGCGTGGGTGTATGAAGGGCATGGCAGGCAGTGTGAGAGGGTTGCAGTGTCACCCATCGTTACCCCTCGTCGCCTCCTGCGGCCTCGACCGATTCCTTCGCATACACAACCTACAGGACAGAACACTAACACACAAGGTACACACACACTACTGTCTCTGCCGTCTGTAACATTTAGTTATAATGCTTGTGTCAAGTGTGTGTGTGTGTGTGTGTGTGTGTGTGTTTGTCTGTAGGTGTATCTGAAGTCCCGGCTGAATTGTCTGTTGCTCTCCAGCAGAGACCTCCAGGTGAGTGCATCAGTATTTGTTTATCTAACCAGTGTGTGTTCTCTGTGGGCCCTTAAACAATGATCAGGACAGTGTGTGTGTGTGTGTGGGAGGACAGTGTGTGTGTGTG
>NC_062537.1:181698-186698 GCF_022655615.1 Tachysurus fulvidraco
GCGCGCGAGTCGGTGAGCGCGTGGACAATATACAGTATAATACATTATAGTACATTATAATGGGAGAGCCCTGTTAACCACACACACACACACACGTGCACAAGCATGCACATTTTTGCTGTGACCCTGAACATCATGAGGAGAATAGAAGGTTGTCAGAAGGTTACGACTCTTACTTCCTTAAGAATCCTGATGTATGTACAGACACACACACACACACACACACACACACACACACACACACACACACACACACACACACACACACACACAATCTCTCTCTCTTCCTCTGGTGTGAGTTTAACACTAACACACTAGTGCACTCTCTCCTAGATAAATAACGGCCCATGGTTCCTATGACACTACCATGTAAGTGTAAGTGTGTGTACATGCTGGAGTGTATGTTGTGTATGTTTGTAACACACATTTAGACACAGCAAAAAGGGGACAGAAAGCTGACACTCATTGACACACAAACACACACATTCCAAACAGTGTGTAAATTGTAGGTGTGTGTGTGTGTGTGTATGTGTGTGTGTGTGTGTATGTGTGTGTGTGTTGAGTTATAATTTAGCAGGTAAGTTAATGATTTGTGCTGTTCTGCTGACTGTAATACCGGTGTGTGACCTTTGACCCCACTGCAGGGCCCGTCTCATCAGTTTACTCTGTCATACTGCAACAGCTCTGTTTCTACAGTGTGTGTGTGTGTGTGTGTGTGCGCAGTTTAACGTAAGTGCAGGTAGATCACCATCACACACAAACATTCAGTTACCACTCCTGAAGGTGTGTATGTACAGTAAACACACACACACACACACACACACACACACACACACACACACACACACACACACACACACACACACACACACAATCTGTAGTGCAGTATAAATATTTTCCTCTTCTCCTCCTGAACAACATCATGACCTCTTTGACCTTGAAGGTGAACTTTATACTGAACTACACACTGTTAGTAAAGTTACAGTTTTACTCTAGTGATTATTTCTGTTACACTAAAATGTGTTAAAGTTTGTGTAAGTTACACATGGTGTGTGTCAGAGAGAGAGAGGGGGGGGGAGAGAGGGGGAGAGAGAAAGAGGGGGAGAGAGGGGGAGGAGGAAAGAGGGGGAGAGAGGGGGAGGAGGAGAGAGGGGGAGGAAGAGAGAGGGGGAGAGAGGGGGAGAGAGTGAGAGACCTTCTCTTCTGGTGTATCACTAACATTTAATAGGTGGTTTATTATCATATTATCAGTGTGTTGTATTAGATCTCTCTCTCTCTCTCTCTCTCTCTCTCTCTCACTCTGTCTGTCTCTCTCTCTCACTCTGTCTGTCTCTCTCTCTCTCTCTCTCTTTGTCTCTCTCTCTTTGGGACATGGGTTAGGGTGAGTTGGTCAGTAAGGAGAGTGTATATTTATGTTCACAGCATTTAACAGGTTTTTCTGGTGTTTACAGAAGTGCTGACAGCAGTGTGGAAATGTTAGAAATCCTCGGCAATAAATAATGTACTATATATCTGATAGGAGACTCAGTACTGCTCCACACGGAACTGTTTTGTGCTGCCTGATGCATGCTGGGTAATATATGATCACTCAAATGTGAGTGTGTGTGTGTGTGTGTGTGTGTGTGTGTGAGTGTGTGTGTGAGTGTGTGTGTGAGTGTGTGTGTGAGTGTGTGTGTGAGTGTGTGTGTGAGTGTGTGTGTGTGTGTGTGTGTGTGGATAAAACATATGCATGAATTTGAACAAAGGTACACATGAAGACAAAAAGGAAAAATGGTTGCCTTTCCTGTGAAAGGAAAAACACACACACACAAAGGCACACACTTTATGGCAGTAGGAAGCGAGGGTGGAGTACACACACACACACACACACACCCACACACACACACACACACACACACACACAGGAAACTTTCTGTCAGAAGGTCTATGAGAACTACTGTGTGTGTTTAGGTTATGACTTTGCAGCAGTGCTGGAGTGGTTTGCGGAGCGAGTTGACCGGATCATTCTGCTGTTTGATGCCCACAAGCTGGACATTTCAGATGAGTTCTCGGAGGTGATCCGTGCATTGAAAAACCACGAGGACAAAATGCGAGTGGTTCTCAACAAGTCTGATCAGATCAGCACACAGCAGCTCATGCGGGTTTATGGCGCCCTCATGTGGTCTCTTGGTAAGATAGTGAACACTCCTGAGGTGCTGCGTGTCTACATTGGCTCGTTCTGGACACAACCACTGCTGGTGCCTGACAACCGCAGACTGTTCGAGGCCGAACAGCACGACCTGTTCAGAGACATCCAGAGTTTACCACGCAACGCCACGCTGCGCAAACTGAACGACCTCATCAAGAGAGCTCGACTTGCCAAGGTACACTATACCCTACAACTCGCACTAATACAGCAGCCTGAAGGATAGGACTCTCCTCACAAACGTAGCCTGTACCTCACATCACCAAGGTTCTCTGAAATATAAACCATACTACAACTTCATCAAGAGAGCTTAACTAATGATACTATAATGACCTCATCAAGATGGAAAGTCTCAACAAAGTATCGTACAATCTATAATAATACAGCAGTCTCCTTATTCATGGGCACTATCCAAAACACACACACACATACACACACACACACACACACACACACACACACAAACACACATTAAATGATTTCTTTAGCTGGCAGGGCTGTATTCAGCTTACAGGCTGATGTTTGCTTTCCCCATTGTAAGATGAATAGCATTGTTTACACATGCAGTACAGATACACACAAGGAATAAGAAGAACACGAAGCCACTGAGATGTGTTTGTGTAGGTCCAGGCATACATCATCAGTGCCTTGAAGAAGGAGATGCCAAACATGTTTGGTAAGGAGAATAAGAAGAAGGAACTGATTGCTAATCTGGGAGAGATCTACACCAAGATTGAGAAGGAACATCAGGTCTCTCCTGGGGATTTCCCAAAGCTCTCTAAAATGCAGGTAAACTAAAGTGTGTAATGTACAATGTGTGCTTGTAGTGAGGGATGAGTTTGTAGTGTGTGTGTAAATAGTGAGGGATGAGTTTGTAGTGTGTGTAAATAGTAAGGAATAATTGGTTGCTAAAATAACTCATTCTGCAGCCAGGTATACTTTTCCCCTATGTATACCAATCTTTGTGTGCGCGTGCATATATGTGTGTGTGTGCGTATGTGTGTGTGTGTGTGTGTGTGTGTGTGTGCATGTGTATGTGTGTGTGCTTTTGTAGGAGCTGCTGGTGTCTCAGGACTTTACTAAGTTCCAGGCTCTGAAGCCAAAGCTACTGGAGTGTGTGGATGACCTGCTGGAGAACGACATTGCAAAGCTCATGACGTTGGTGCGACAGGAGGAGTTGGTCACGCCCACTGCTGCAGTGCAAGGTGGAGCCTTTGAGGGTGTGTCAGTGGGGCCTTTTGGTGGTGGATACGGAGAGGGTGTGTCTGAGGGAATTGACGAGCTGGAGTGGGTGGTGCAGAAAGACAAGCACACCTACGATGAGATCTTCTACACACTGTCACCCGTCAATGGCAAAGTGTCTGGCGCCTTGGCCAAGCGCGAGATGGTCAAGTCCAAACTGCCTAACACTGTGCTTGGTAAAATCTGGAAACTTGCTGATGTTGACCGGGATGGTTTCCTAGATGATGAGGAGTTTGCCTTAGCTAATCACCTGATCAAGGTGAAGCTTGAAGGTCATGAGTTACCTGCAGAGCTGCCTGCTCACCTGGTGCCACCATCCAAACGTGCTCAATAGAGCTCACAAACTTGACCTGACTAAACCCTGACCACTAATCCCTAAAGCACTAATCACTAAAACACTAAGCCCTAAACACTAAACCCTGTGTACACCACCCTAACCCTCACTTAGAGGTCATGTGTTTGTTTCCCTTCATCCTGTACACTGATTAATTATTATTAGTGTTAGCATGATTAATCTGACTCACTGCTGTCTGCAGATTTATACAGTTTATTATTAAATATTCTGCATTTTCATTCTGTCTCTGTTTTGGCAAAAATCCACAAACGCACTCCATCACTTTCTCTAACTCTCTCTCTCTCTCTCTCTCTCTCTCTCTCTCTCAAACACACACACACACACACACACACACACACACACACACACACACACACACCCTCTGCTCAATGTTATTTTGTTTTTGATTATTTACATTACTAATACGGGGCTGTCAAGTGTCACACATTAACGTGACGTCCCTCGTGTCGGTCTTTTCTCACGCTCTCCCACCACACATCATATTTCTCACACAGAAAAACTGACAATTTATCATATATTTAATATTTAATAAGCCGCAGCACCCAAACTGTTTCAGTCCGCACCGCTGTCTCTATGGAACCGGGCAGGAACCGAGCGCGTCTCCCCTGGAGCTCTTAGTCGAGCCTGACACTTATCAGCCAATCAAAAATGAGGCTACACAACAGCCAATCAGAAAATAGCACTATTGTATCTGGGTAAAATTTAACACAACAACCAATGTGTCAGGGGTTGGAAATGTCACTCTTGCCTGTCTTCAAAACTTGAGAGCCCTAATATGTTTTATATATATATTATTTACACAGGATAATTCTTTGTGTGTGTCTGTACATGTATAAAGAAAATATCTGGAACAGCTCACAATCTGTTCGGTTTTCTGAATGTAAAGTAATAATGTTTATTAACCGTGTTCACATTTGTCACCATTTAATAAAAACAAGACTACTTTTTTTTTTCTAAACACTAAAGACATTTGTGTTTCAGATCAATACATGACACAATGGATCTGTATTTAAATTGTATTTTTTCCAGCTAGACAAGTTAAACAACATTTGTTTGAACCCAGCCAGTTTGTATTATGTGATCTGTAATCAAAAATCAAAGCAGTGGAACAAGTGAATCCTGTTAGATGTTAATAGCTCTAGATGTCTTTCAGGTTCACATGTGAAGGGTTAGGGTTAGGGTTAGGGTTAGGGTTAGCCATTCTGATGCTGAGAAAAG
>NC_062537.1:194198-204365 GCF_022655615.1 Tachysurus fulvidraco
GGAGAGAGACACAGACACACACACACACGGAGAGAGACACAGACACACACAGAGTACATTTCTGCACTGAATTGTACAGAAGTAGGTCATAGTGTGTAACTGGGGATGTGTGAGTCTCTGTATGAGGGAGGTGAATCAGTGTCCAGGCAGACACACACACACACACACACACACACACACACACACACACACACAGAAGGGGGTGATTGTGGAAGATAATGAAGAGATTTTCATGCTGGCTCTCTAGGCCAAAGGTCAGGGGAGGTATTTGGGGGGTGGGGTGGGGGGTTCAGTGTTGGGGGAGGTGTGAATGTGACTCAGCACTGCTTTACTTCCCTCATACCAAACTTCTTTCACCAGTCTTTATCTCCTTGTCCTCCCATCTGCTGTTAGGAGATGTGATCCTCTGTTGGTACGTCATGTGTAGGAGCAAAAACGTGGGAGAAGCAACTCACAAATACACAGTTTCTTTCTACAAAATCAATGTGTATGTGTTAAAGGTGTGTTGCAGCTAGATCCAAACCTTGGTGAGATGTCAGACAGCTTAACAACAACCCTGACAGAAACAAACAGCACTTTACTGTCAGAAGCAGATTATAACTGCTGCAGAACATAAACTTTAGCTCTGGTGTCTTTCCTTTCGATTCTTAGTTCTAATAGTTTAAAGTGAGAAGATGCCTGAACATTGTGTTAATGCACAGTGATGAAATAGTGAAATAAATAATCTGGGCAAAAGAAGTGTTTGTTAATCTGAGTTATAACTCTTATAGTTGTACAGGAGAGTTCCTGATATTCTGTAGAACACCTGAGCTTTGTGGTGTGTACTGAAAGCTGAGCTCAGGAGATGTTGTACTGCTTCAGGTGATCAGTTAAATAGAGCTGAGATGAAACCGTACAGGGCTTTAAGTCCTCGTGGTGTAATGAGTGCACACTGCTGAGGACCTCTGGGTTTGGGCTGCTGTGTAAACCTACTGAACTTAATATGCATCAGGACAGAAAAACACAACAGAAGTCTGATCTACAGCTTCTCCAAACACACGTCTCTCATAGTCATGTACAGTTAGTGCTTTTCCTTTAAATTTGTATTTAATTTTAATTGTAATTATAAACAGGATTGTTGTAAGGTGACGTTATGTAACCTGTAGTCACTGTGACACCAGTTCAGAATCCCTGCTGTTCCTCACGCTGGCTGTTGGTCAGATGATGATGTTTTACATTTTGTCAGTAGAAGATGAAGATTCTTTTCTTACTTTAGTTTTAAACATTAAACTTGAATAAATAAGTATTAATAAATTGGAAATAAACCTCTAAACACAACACACTGTTTTATGGTTCTCAGTGTTTAGGAGAGGAAAGTGTTTTATTTTGTGTCCTGATTAACTGTGAAGCTCGAATTCTTCTTAAAATGGTCTCTCTATCTTCTTCCATTTTGTTTATTTTCCATCATTACTTGCACTTCTGAGTTAAAACACTTTATTATTAAGTGTCTGTCTGTCTGTCTGTGTGTGTGTGTGTGTGTGTGTGTGTGTGTTTAACATCAAGCTGTTGTCTTGTGTTTTTGTGTATATTGGCACACCCTGTTCACTCATACTGTACTATTTTGGTGCCGACGTTTCGGTCTTATCTCCTTATAGAGAATAAAACACACAAAGCGCTCTTGAAATCCCACAATGCACTGCAGTAAGTTTGGGCAGTAAGATTTGTACTCTAATGAAAGTACAGTGTAGGGCGTTAGGAATACGGTTCCCTATTAAATATCTGAAATGTGTAGCATTTACCCTAAAACCATACTTACTGATGTAGCTTACTATACTGTCTGTGTGTGTGTGTTTGTGCACAGGATCAGTGTGTGGGCTGCAGATATCGTCCTCAGGCCCAGCATCTGTGGAGAAAGCAAGTGGTGACACTGTGACTCTGGGTTGTGCCTTCACTCTCTCACCACAGGACACTGGACCTCTGGACATCGAGTGGAGCCTTCAGCCATCTGACAATCAGTTAGAAGAGAAAGTGGTGAGAGAGGAAGATGTGTCTGTGTGTGTGTCTGTGTGTCTGTGTCTGTGTGTGTCTGTGTGTGTGAGTCTGTCTGTCTGTGTGTGTGTCTGTGTGTGTGTGAGTCTGTGTGTGAGTCTGAAGGTTTTGACGTCAGAGCCGTGGCAGCAACACCAGTGTTAAGGCCCTGGGTTATTGATCAGAAGGTCAGGGTTCATGCCGTAACCTGTTGCCAGGTGTGATGCAGCCTGATGCTCTGTGCTGTAGATCGCTCTGTGCTGTAGATCGCTCTGTGCTGTAGATCGCTCTGTGCTGTAGATCGCTCTGTGCTGTAGATCGCTCTGTGCTGTAGATCGCTCTGTGCTGTGACGTCCTTTCTGTAATCAGCAGTGTTCCTTCCCTACCTTTAGATGTTTAACACTAATGGCTTTTCACTAGCTTGTTGCTAACGTTACTTACTGTATTATTGATGTTTCACTGTATTTTAGCTTTCAGTGTTAATGCTGCTCCACTATAGTGTTGGGTCACATGACCACATTCTGCTTTGCATTTCAAATGCAGTGCAGGAAACACACACACTCACACAGTCTCTCTCACACACACACACACACACACACACACACAGTCTCTCTCACACACACACACACGCACACTCACACAGTCTTACACACACACACACACACACAACACAGTCTCACACTCACACAGTGTCACACACACACACACTCACTCTCTCACAATCTCACATACACACAACACACTCACACAGTCTCACACACACACACTCACACAGTCTCTCTCTCTCACACACACACACACTCACTCACACAATCTCACATACACACACTCACTCTCTCACTCTCACACACACTCACTCTCACACAATCTCTCACACACACACACACACACACACACACACACACACACACACACACACACTCACTCTCACACAATCTAACATACACACACACACAACACACTCACACAGTCTCTCACACACACACACTCACTCTCACACAATCTCACACACACACACTCACACAGTCTCACACACACACACACACACACACATAAAACACGCTCACTCTCACATACACACACACACACGCACACACACGCACACACACTTTCATACACACTGACTCTCTCTCACACACAGAGAAACAGACACACTGACACACACAAGTCCTGGTTGCCATGGACAGGATTCAGGGTGGAGTTGAATCAGATGATGTATCAGTAAGGCATGATATTTACCTACCACATACACCGAGCCCTGCCCTATCTTGGGGCTGTTACCACAGCTGTCATAAATAAATACTATATGTTTTTGTGTGACTTGTAGAGCTCAGGTTGGTCAGAACACTCAGGGCTTTGAATCACACACAAGTGTGGAACACTTCAGCTTTACAAACAAACACTGCACTGCTTTCTTTTCCTCTTTAGATCAGAGAGCTGTTTAAAATAACACTTGGGTTACTGCATTAGTTCTTGGACAGTTTTAAATAAAATCTTGAATGTTTCCTTTTAATGGAAAATGTGATTATTTATATTGTAATTATTGTTTTAATGTTTTTAGATTATTATTATTATTACTGTTTGTATTAAAATCACTGCTGTGTGTGAAATAATTAAAACAGAAAGCCAAATAATATATTTATATATTTAATAAGGAATAGTAGTTTTATAAAGTAATGTATATTCTTATTTTATTGCTGATGCAATGAACATGAGAATATTTACTGGTCTGTGTCTGTGTGTGTACGCAGATAATTCTGTACTCTGGGGACAGGGCGTATGAAAATTATTACCCCCCACTAAAGAACAGAGTGCACTTTAACTCCCCCGACCCAAAGAACGGTGATGCCTCCATCACAGTAACGAGCCTGATTGCCTCAGACACCGGCACGTACCAGTGTAAAGTCAAGAAAGCACCAGGCCTCGGCAGCAAGAAGGTCCTGCTCACTGTCATGGGTAAGTGTGTATATGTGTGTACAAACACACACACACACAAACACACACTCACACACACTTCTCCTACAGCACATGGACACTTAACTTTCGTACATGATCTCAGCTGTAAAGTCGTTCCCTTATCAGCCTCTCGATTTCTAACTTTCTCTTAGTTACATTTCCGGCATTTGGGAGACGTTCTTATTCAGAGCGACTTACAGGATCTCATTTATTTATTTTTCCAACTGGCCAATTCAGGGTTAGAGTGTCAGCTTGGTGAACCTGGGATCGAACTCACACCCTTCCGATTGTTAGCCCAACACCTTAAACACTAGGCTAGCACACTGCACACCCCCTACAGAGAAACCACAAACCAATGTCCTGTCTCACAGATATTTCCTAATCTGTCTCTTGTGTGTGTGTGTGTGTGTGTATTTCTGTCTGTCTCTCGGTTTGTCTAACCTTGTCCCTTCCTTATGTGTTCCAGATGTGATGTTTAGTTTGAAGTTTGGATTTTATTTCAGATCTCATGGAGTGTGTGTGTGTGTGTGTGTGTGCGCGCGCCTGCCTTCCTGAGTGAGCCCTTCCCCCGACACTCCTGTGTCCTCCTCTGTCTCTCTCTCTCTCTCTGTCTGGATGTTCTGGGTTTTATTAAGTTGATTGATGGCAGCTCTAATCATCAGCTTGATGGTTTGTGTTAGTGGGAGGTGGAGGTGCCCTGGGGTAGTGTGGAGGTGGATTTATCGAGGGATCAGTGGCGAGAGTGATGCACTCCCTCCCTCCCTCCCTCCCTCCCTCCCTCCTCACTACCCATGAACACACCAGCAGTGTGTTGCAAACCATGAACACACTCTGTGTTTGTTTGATTTCACAAATGTTTAACACTTTTATAACTGTTTGTCTGTCTGTGTCTTAGTGCGTCCCTCTAAGCCGAGGTGTTCTATCGAGGGTTCTCCCTATTTTGGAAATCAGGTGGTTCTGAGATGTAAATCCACTGATGGGACGAGTCCTATGCAGTACGCATGGGAGAAGACCACTGACAACAAGCTGCTGCCCGCTAATGCTGTTCTGGGTAAGAAAACAAAGGCGAGTTCCAGGTCTCGCTGTAGGGAAAATAAAATGTACTTTTGTTGTAAAGTGCTGTGTATAAAATGCTCTGGGGATCGCTGATGAAACCTTACATGATAAATCATGAACCAAGATAGAAGAAGGTGTGTGACCGTGTGTGTGTGCAGATGCTGCTGCAGGGACAGTGACGATCCGTAATGCAACAGCAGCAGTGTCAGGGGGTTACCGCTGTACTGCACAGAACCGAGTGGGGGCCGAACAGTGTGTATTGACGCTCACAGTCACAGCACGTGAGTAAAAACTATAAACACGCACACTTTCAGACACAAGCACACTCAGAACTTGGACATGAGCAATCTATCAAACACTTATTACATTTGATCACTTAACTTACACATTTAGTGTCCGTAGATGAATAAAGTGAGTACACATTAGTGTTAAGTCTGCTAGTGAAGGCTGTGTGTCTTACATAAAATCCTTCTTTTGTAAACTCTATTACACTCAGTCACACGCTGTTGGCTTCCTCTGCTAAACATAATTACTATGGCAACCAGTAGTAGGTACTGGCTTTATAGTACACCTTGCACCAATACAATCAGTGTGTAAACATCGCTTCACTGTTTCTCTGCTTCTTTCCGTCTGTAGCCCCGAACACAGCGGGTGTGATTGCAGGGTCAGTAATCGGTGTGTTGCTGTTCCTGATTCTCTTGGCTCTGCTCCTGTTCTGCTGCTGTCGTGCTCGTCAGAAGAAGAAGTACGAGAAGGAGATTTCTTATGAAATCAGGTACATTTTTGTATGATTCAGCTTCTGAGTTCAACGTTAGTGCACAAACACAAGCAGAGTTTTAGGACTGTACAATGAACAGGAATTTGGAGGTTTCCCTCTTTAAAGACTTTGTGAGATGTTTGCTTCCTGTGGGAGGCTTTTGTCTGACACTGAATCATCAAACAGCTCAAGTACACACAGGTACACGCACACACACACACACACAGAACTCTGTTAAACAAGGCTTATACACTATATTATCTACTTTGAATTGCTGTGCTAATCACATTAGAACTTTGTTTAGTCCATGCCCTTGTGTGTGTGTGTGTGTGGGTGGGTGGGGTAGTGCCCCACCTCCTCTCCCTGAGCTTTTTTTTTCTCTTTGGCTAGGATAAAGGAGCTTAAACCAATTCCCCCACAGTGCTGCATGCTCTGTACTGGGGACATCTGTGTGTGCATGTTTGTGTAACTTGCACACACACACACACACACACACACACACTGAATTATGACATCGTTACACAGAGTCTATGAGTGAAGTTAATCGCTCAGTCCGTTGTCCCTGTTTTTTTGTGTGGACAGGATCCAAGTGAGCCTGAGAGTGTGAGTGTAAACACACCTATCAAAACAAAACGGACGACAGGAATGAACTCATGCTGAGAGATTAGTGCTGCTCCATGGGAGTTTATTAACATGCTGTTAAGTTGTGTCCAGTTCGCTCATTTTTCCCTCTCGATCATTTCGAGTATTGTTTTTCTCGTCTCCTGCCACACCCCATTTTGCCATGAGACATTCCACCCCTTCTCACCCTGCCGCACCCCACTCTGAACATTCTGGGGTTTTTCTAGCTTGCAGTTGTCCACATTGAATCTTTTATGAGTGCATTTCAACTGGACACAGTTTAGATGGCTTTTGTGTGTGTGCGTGCGTGCGTGTGTGTGTGTGTCATATGTTTTACTTTCTCTCTTCCACAGGGAAGATGTTCCTGCCCCAAAGAGTCGGATCTCTACTGCCCGCAGTTTCACCAGTGTGGGCAGTCAGCGTTCGTCTCTTGGCTCCATGTCTCCCTCCAACCTACACGAGTACACCAAGTCCCAGTACAATAAGATTCCATCAGAGGAGTATGAGGCTCCACCCAGCCATGTCCCTGATCCCCCACCCAGTCTCACCCCCATCATCCCAGTCATCCCACCCAGCAGGGTAGCTGGGCCCAACCTCAGCCGCATGGGGGCAGTTCCGGTCATGACTCCGGCGCAGAACCGGGACGGATCCATTGTGTAGCAGTGAAGTGGCCAAGTGGACCAGAGGCAAGAAGAACTTCACACACTGATCTCACGATTTATTTAACTGGATAATGGGCAGATGAAGTAAAAAGGTGTGTGTGTGTGTGTGTGTGTGTGTGTGTGTGTGTGTGTGTGTGTGCGCAGATTTGGATAATCCACATCCTGCTCTGTAAATACATTTAAAGTTTATTTTCAGGAGTTGTGTAGAGATGGAGCTGTACTCTCTTTTCTACAACACCCTCTAAAATTATTTTCAAGCAGTTGTATTAAATCCTTCTGGCACAGATGAAAGCTAAAGTTCTACAAATTTTCAGTGATGTGACTGCAATCATTTAATCAAAAATGTTAATGAATTATTTTATTTTGTTGGTTAAGCTATTTTAGTCAGTAAAGCATTGGCTAGGCAATTTGCTAGCATTTTGTCGTCTGTTTAACATGTAGGATCTCTGTAGTGAAGCTTATCAAGCTACAGGAACACGGATACCAGCAGGACCCAAGGTCAGGAACCAGGACAGGAACCAAAATGTTTCTCTTCAGTAAGATTGTGAAAATCTCATTTGATCTGATAAGAAAACCTCTGACTTTGGGGCCAACAGTGTGTAAAGATAAAGGTTTCTATGTATATAATATTATAGAATATGTGATTTATAAAACTTGTATTAGTGTATGATGTCAAACTTCTGATCATATGTATGTTGAAACCTTCAGTGGTAGAAAAGTTTCTGAAGATCTTTATTCACAGAATTCTGTACTACATTATAGTTCCATATAAAGCACCGAAAGAAAGAAAAAAAAAAAGTTTCTCACCATTGCAGGTTTTCCAAATGTAGGTGGAGGAAAGGATTGCATGCATGTAGCCATAAAATCCAGTACTTTACCATATATAGAGATTTGGGGGCATTTTGCTTTGTAAACTCTGTAAATTTGATAAATGCTACACTGAATTAGAATTTGTTCTGCTCACACCGAAGTAAGACTCAAGGACCCACTGCAGGCTTGTCCCTTCTGGAGGCCCCGCCCCCAATGTTTTATAGGTTATTAGTAGAGCAAAGAAATGAAGTGATCTCCAGACTTGTGTGTGTCTGTGTGTGTGTTTAATTTTGGCAGATTAACAATCTCACTTTGGTAAAATACAGGCAGAAAATATAAAGGAATGTAATATCAATGGAGAAATGACAATACATTCACCCATAAACCGTGTTAAAGTTGTTCTTTGTGGTCATGAAAGTAATGATGATGAATCTTGTTGTCCTGCTCTGTGTCGTGTGTTCACCAGGTCGACACTTCAGTTCTGGTGGGATTCTGTTTCATATCAGATTGTAATAAGCTGTCTGTCTGTCTGGTGTGTTGTCTATTTGTGGATATCACAATGTTACTATAGAGGTAGAAATGTAGGGATGTGACAGAAAACTACTTTTTAATTTGACAACCTCAAATAATTAACTTTGAGCTTGGGCTTAACATAGAATTAGACTAGGTTTAAGCAGGAAGGCACTGGGGGAATCCCACAAGTAACAATCCCCATGAACTCGGGGGGAGAGGAGCTGTTGGTTGCTGAAGCAGCTGTCTCTCCTTCTTTCTATCTGTTTAATATTTTACATTTTTAACATTTTTTAAATTGAATTCTTTTGTTCATTTTTAAATAAAAACAAAACAAAAAACATACTCTTGTCCTTTTTCTTCATTCGGATCAGAAAGCTTTATTGGTGTGTTTAAACAAATAAGTTTTGACCAGTTTCCTGCTGTAAGGGACTCAAAAAATGGAAAAAATACACATCATAGTCAATGCTGCTGTTCAGTTTAGTTTTTCGTTTGCCAAAGTGTTTTGGAGGAAATCGTATCCTTGCTTCTTGTTATTTGGTGTATATTTTAAAGCTTTGATACAGGCTGCATTGTTTAGAGGAAACACACCAGCAGAACCAGTTTGGTGGCTCTGTGACGAATCTGGTGACCTAATAGTGAAAACATTTCTCACAATCTTCCACTCTGTCCTGTGACTGTGTCGTGTTTTCATTCAATTTGAGGGAATCTGCTGCCATCTAGTGGGGTAAGATATACAACACATTAAGATATGATTTGCTTTTAGTTTACACATCCTCTGTATTGAACTATTCTGTGGCTATAACGGCCTAAGATTTGTGCCTAAAAATGTCTAAAAATAGAAATTATAAAATCTGAATAAATTTTTTACATAATGGTTCCTTGAACTTGTGTTTGTGTTAAGCCTCTAAAACCACTTATGTGATCGCCCCCTATTTTCATGATTTTCGCCTACATGACCTACCCACGTTAAAAGGTGGTACAGCTCCCAGATACTTTGACACACAGAGGTGAGCCTGCTCTCATTGAAAGAAGAGAGTCTCTAGTTTCTGATACAACTGTTAGGGTGATTCTAGGCCTTACTAACACAGTAAGGTTTTGATTTCCATCTGAGTTGTTTACCTGATAAACTGATTAAACACATTGCTGTATTTAATGATGGGAGGTAAACAACAACTGAGGGTCATAGCCACATGTCGGCTTTCAAAAAAAAATTTAAGTCAAAAGACTCAAAAATGGAATTTATATGAATATTTTTCTACGGACATCTCCGTCCGTTCATGTTTTTCTTGTTTACTGTATAACTTTGTATAAAAAGACTGCATGCTTAGTTAAAAAGTCCTATAACAAAGAGAACCCCTCTGCCTAGAAGCCTGCTGTGAAAAAAGGCCTGTAACCTGACACCCTGAGGCGTGAGAGTGTGAAAAGTCCGAGAATTGCGCAATAAATTTGAAAAAAAAAGAAAAGAATATGCGCATTCCCCACTGGTCCCGGATCATGAAATCGCTACTGGAGGGAGCAACTGTCAATCAAAGGGAGGGTGTCCCACATAGGATGGAGAGACATCATTGGCTTCTTAGCTGCCTATCTCTGCACCACAGGCACCGATTGGCTCATGAGAGGGCTTGGTTGAATTGTTAAACGTTATATTTGTGAGGCGAGCGTTTTGGATTAAGGCGTTTTGGATTAAAAGGCTTACACATTCCAGTTCCTTGGACTCTTGGGGATTTTTTTTACAAGCATTTGTTTTGGAAAATACATTAACATTAGTGACAATGTGAAGAAAGG
>NC_062537.1:209865-224908 GCF_022655615.1 Tachysurus fulvidraco
TTTTGATCACTACTGGGAAAACACAAAAACAAAAAAAACTTGTGCAAAAACAATGAAGTGTTAAAATAACAGTGTAGTGAAACCTGGAGATTAGACTATTCACTTCACTGTGTGTGTGTGTGTGTGTGTGTGTGTGTGTGTGTGTGTGTGTGTGTGTGTGTGTGTGTGTGAGAAACTCATTAATCATTCCTTAGTCATGTAGAAGTTCAGGTGAACTATAACAGTGCAGTGTGAGCAGTTTTCCCGCAGCACGTGCTGAAGCCTAGACTAATGCTGACGAGTAGAAAGAAGTTCTTACATTTGCAGCTTCACACACACACACACACACACACACACACACACACACACACACACACACACACACACACACACACAATAAATCTGGAATCATGTTTCTCTGTCATGCTTGATGAAAAGCACTCAGGTTAATTAAACCCTGGGATCGTTACCGTCATGAACACGGAGACGAAAAAGAAATCGATATTGTTTTCGATTGCATTCGAATCACAGTGACACCCGGTGGTCAAACCAGGAACTACATTTATTCTCTCGAACTCTCCGAACTTTTTGACAAATATTTTGCCTTAATGCAATATTTCTTAAATAAATTTAAAGCTCTCTATAGTGTTCACTAAACACACGTCATGACTCGTATACAAACGGACGTCCGTCCAGCTGATCGGTGTCATTTTGTATTCCGTAATTTTTTTTAAACCAAGATTTGAAGCTAAACTAATGACCCGTCCCTGGAATGCTGTATAAAGTCGCCGAGCTCTTGCATGACTTATTTATCACGGATCTCAGCTTGAACTACGCAGCAGCGCGAGTGTCATATTCTCCTGCTGCGTCTCTGATACGCGCCGAGTTCGCCGCAGGGCCGAATTTACATAAAGTGCTGTACAAACCGCACGGTTATGTGTTTTAATTTGTTCCACATTTACACTGACACTGGAGACTCCTTCCATACACGTCAAATCAACTCGTTTCTTCTTAAAGCAAACGTCACCGCATGAATGTTGATAGCTCTGTGATGTTCTATAGCTGTTGCTATAGAAACGATAAAGCATTTCAGAGCTGTCAGTGCTGTGGTTATAGAAAACATATCGATACCTTCTGACCAATCAGTATCCAGGATTAAAGAGGGGGTCGGTGATACGATATGGAAAATCAGAGACAGTAAAACCCAGGAGCTGTAAAGACAGGACTAGACGAGTGCGAGACGAGTGCGAGACGAGTGCGAGACGAGTGTACTCACATCTCCCTGCGGATATGCCGTCTCCTTCTGAGTGTAAAGACTCGCGGGTGACATCGCAGCCTGACAGGAGAGACACACAAGAGACCGCCCAGAGCCCGGCTCTGCACCATGATGTCCAACTCAACAAAACAAAACAAAACACCCTGAGCTCCTCATCATCCAACACTCGTCTCTCCTTTCCCTCCGTCTCTCTCTCTCTCTCTCTCACTCACTCTCTCTCACTCACACGATCTCTAACTGACCCACTTCCTCTAGCTTTAGTGAGCTCAGCTCTTCACTTGTGCCACACACACAGTTACAGAAACAGGAAGTGAAGAACACATTGTGGATGAGCAAGAACAAAAGACAGGACATACGGACACAGGGGACTAAAGAAGAGCGAGTGAACTTACCTACAATCTCAGATAGACGAGTAGAAAGTGAGACAAAAGAAGCCGACAGAGAGACATTGAGACATGAATAACAGAACGGTTGAAAGATATGTAAAGAGACGGGAAAAAGCCGATGGAGATACATACAGAGAGACAGACAGAATGTAATAAACAATAATACATAAACAGAGAGACAGACAGGGGTACAGAGAGACAGGGGTACAGAGAGACAGACAGGGGTACAGAGAGACAGACAGGGGTACAGAGGGACAGACAGGGGTACAGAGGGACAGAAAGAGGTACAGAGAGACAGACAGGGGTACAGAGAGACAGACAGGGGTACAGAGAGACAGACAGGGGTAAAGAGAGACAGACAGGGGTACAGAAAGACAGACAGGGGTACATAGAGACAGACAGGGGTAAAGAGAGACAGAGGTACAGAGAGACAGACAGGGGTACAGAGAGACAGACAGGGGTAAAGAGAGACAGAGGTACAGAAAGACAGACAGGAGTACAGAGAGACAGACAGGGGTACAGAGAGACAGACAGGGGTAAAGAGAGACAGTAGTACAGAGAGACAGACAGGGGTACAGAGAGACAGAGAGACAGACAGGGTTACAGAGAGACAGAGGTACAGAGAGACAGACAGGGGTACAGAAAGACATGCAGGGGTACAGAAAGACATGCAGGGGTACAGAGAGACAGAGGAACAGAAAGACAGACAGGAGTACAGAGAGACAGACAGGGGTACAGAGAGACAGACAGGGGTACAGAGAGACAGACAGGGGTACAGAGAGACAGGGGTACAGAGAGACAGACAGGAGTACAGAGAGACAGGGGTACAGAGAGACAGAGGCAAACAGGGTAAGATAGACAGGCAGTGAGAAAGCAAAACCAAGAGAGAGAAACACACTGTAACACACTGAACCGGAGTAACACACTCCCTATAACAGGTTACTAGTGTATCATGCTGTAACACACTGTACTGATGTAACACACTGTACTGATGTAACACTCTGTTCTGATGTAACACACTGTACTGATGTAACATGTAACACACTGTTCTGATGTATCACACTGTACTGATGTATCACTCTGTACTGATGTATCACTCTGTACTGATGTATCACACTGTACTGATGTAACACACTGTACTGATGTAACACACTGTACTGATGTATCACACTGTACTGATGTAACACACTGTATCACTCTGTTCTGATGTATCACACTGTACTGATGTATCACACTGTACTGATGTATCACTCTGTACTGATGTATCACTCTGTACTGATGTATCACACTGTACTGATGTAACACACTGTACTGATGTAACACACTGTACTGATGTATCACACTGTACTGATGTAACACACTGTATCACTCTGTTCTGATGTATCACACTGTACTGATGTATCACTCTGTACTGATGTATCACACTGTACTGATGTAACACACTGTACTGATGTAACACACTGTACTGATGTATCACTCTGTACTGATGTATCACTCTGTACTGATGTAACATGTAACACACTGTACTGATGTAACACTCTGTTCTGATGTATCACACTGTACTGATGTATCACTCTGTGCTGATGTATCACACTGTACTGATGTAACACACTGTACTGATGTAACACACTGTACTGATGTAACACACTGTACTGATGTATCACTCTGTACTGATGTAACACACTGTACTGATGTAACACACTGTACTGATGTAACACACTGTACTGATGTAACATGTAACACACTGTACTGATGTAACACACTGTACTGATGTAACACACTGTACTGATGTAACACACTGTACTGATGTATCACTCTGTACTGATGTATCACTCTGTACTGATGTAACATGTAACACACTGTACTGATGTAACACTCTGTTCTGATGTATCACACTGTACTGATGTATCACTCTGTGCTGATGTATCACACTGTACTGATGTAACACACTGTACTGATGTAACACACTGTACTGATGTAACACACTGTACTGATGTATCACTCTGTACTGATGTAACACACTGTACTGATGTAACACACTGTACTGATGTAACACACTGTACTGATGTAACATGTAACACACTGTACTGATGTAACACACTGTACTGATGTAACACACTGTACTGATGTATCACTCTGTACTGATGTATCACTCTGTACTGATGTATCACTCTGTACTGATGTAACACACTGTACTGATGTAACATGTAACACACTGTACTGATGTAACACACTGTACTGATGTAACACACTGTACTGATGTAACACACTGTACTGATGTATCACTCTGTACTGATGTAACACACTGTACTGATGTAACATGTAACACACTGTACTGATGTATCACTCTGTACTGATGTAACACTCTGTACTGATGTATCACTCTGTATCACTCTGTACTGATGTAACACAATGTACTGATGTATCACTCTGTACTGATGTATCACTCTGTACTGATGTAACACACTGTACTGATGTAACATGTAACACACTGTACTGATGTAACACTCTGTACTGATGTATCACTCTGTACTGATATATCACTCTGTACTGATGTATCACTCTGTACTGATGTAACACACTGTACTGATGTAACATGTAACACACTGTACTGATGTAACACTCTGTACTGATGTATCACTCTGTACTGATGTAACACACTGCACTGATGTAACACACTGTACTGATGTAACACACTGTACTGATGTAACATGTAACACACTGTACTGATGTAACATGTAACACACTGTACTGATGTAACATGTAACACACTGTACTGATGTAACACACTGTACTGATGTAACACACTGTACTGATGTATCACACTGTATCACACTGTACTGATGTAACACACTGTACTGATGTAACACACTGTACTGATGTATCACACTGTACTGATGTAACACACTGTACTGATGTAACACACTGTACTGATGTAACATGTAACACACTGTACTGATGTAACATGTATCACACTGTACTGATGTAACACACTGTACTGATGTAACACACTGTACTGATGTAACATGTAACACACTGTACTGATGTAACATGTAACACACTGTACTGATGTAACATGTATCACACTGTACTGATGTAACACACTGTACTGATGTAACACACTGTACTGATGTAACATGTAACACACTGTACTGATGTAACACACTGTACTGATGTATCACACTGTACTGATGTAACACACTGTACTGATGTAACACACTGTACTGATGTATCACTCTGTACTGATGTATCACACTGTACTGATGTAACACACTGTACTGATGTAACACACTGTACTGATGTATCACTCTGTACTGATGTAACACACTGTACTGATGTAACACACTGTACTGATGTATCACACTGTATCACACTGTACTGATGTAACACACTGTACTGATGTAACACACTGTACTGATGTAACACACTGTACTGATGTATCACACTGTATCACTCTGTACTGATGTAACACACTGTACTGATGTAACACACTGTACTGATGTAACACACTGTACTGATGTAACATGTAACACACTGTACTGATGTATCACTCTGTACTGATGTAACACACTGTACTGATGTATCACACTGTACTGATGTAACATGTAACACACTGTACTGATGTATCACACTGTACTGATGTAACATGTAACACACTGTACTGATGTAACATGTAACACACTGTACTGATGTAACACACTGTACTGATGTAACACACTGTACTGATGTAACACACTGTACTGATGTAACACACTGTACTGATGTATCACACTGTACTGATGTAACATGTAACACACTGTACTGATGTATCACACTGTACTGATGTAACATGTAACACACTGTACTGATGTAACATGTAACACACTGTACTGATGTATCACACTGTACTGATGTAACACACTGTACTGATGTAACACACTGTACTGATGTATCACACTGTACTGATGTATCACTCTGTACTGATGTATCACTCTGTACTGATGTAACACTCTGTTCTGATGTATCACACTGTACTGATGTATCACTCTGTACTGATGTAACACACTGTACTGATGTAACACACTGTACTGATGTAACACACTGTACTGATGTATCACACTGTATCACACTGTACTGATGTAACACACTGTACTGATGTAACACACTGTACTGATGTAACACACTGTACTGATGTAACATGTAACACACTGTACTGATGTAACACACTGTACTGATGTAACACACTGTACTGATGTAACATGTAACACACTGTACTGATGTAACATGTAACACACTGTACTGATGTAACATGTAACACACTGTACTGATGTAACACACTGTACTGATGTAACATGTAACACACTGTACTGATGTAACACACTGTACTGATGTAACACACTGTACTGATGTATCACACTGTACTGATGTATCACACTGTACTGATGTATCACTCTGTACTGATGTATCACACTGTACTGATGTATCACACTGTACTGATGTAACACACTGTACTGATGTATCACTCTGTACTGATGTAACACACTGTACTGATGTATCACTCTGTACTGATGTAACACACTGTACTGATGTAACACACTGTACTGATGTATCACTCTGTACTGATGTAACACACTGTACTGATGTAACACACTGTACTGATGTATCACACTGTATCACACTGTACTGATGTAACACTCTGTACTGATGTAACACACTGTACTGATGTAACACACTGTACTGATGTAACACACTGTACTGATGTAACATGTAACACACTGTACTGATGTATCACTCTGTACTGATGTAACATGTAACACACTGTACTGATGTAACATGTAACACACTGTACTGATGTAACACACTGTACTGATGTAACACACTGTACTGATGTAACACACTGTACTGATGTAACACACTGTACTGATGTAACATGTAACACACTGTACTGATGTATCACTCTGTACTGATGTAACACACTGTACTGATGTATCACACTGTACTGATGTAACATGTAACACACTGTACTGATGTATCACACTGTACTGATGTAACATGTAACACACTGTACTGATGTATCACACTGTACTGATGTAACACACTGTACTGATGTAACACACTGTACTGATGTATCACTCTGTACTGATGTATCACACTGTATCACACTGTACTGATGTAACACACTGTACTGATGTAACACACTGTACTGATGTAACACACTGTACTGATGTAACATGTAACACACTGTACTGATGTAACACACTGTACTGATGTAACACACTGTACTGATGTAACATGTAACACACTGTACTGATGTAACACACTGTACTGATGTAACATGTAACACACTGTACTGATGTAACACACTGTACTGATGTAACATGTAACACACTGTACTGATGTAACACACTGTACTGATGTAACACACTGTACTGATGTAACATGTAACACACTGTACTGATGTAACATGTAACACACTGTACTGATGTAACACACTGTACTGATGTAACACACTGTACTGATGTAACACACTGTACTGATGTAACACACTGTACTGATGTAACATGTAACACACTGTACTGATGTAACACACTGTACTGATGTAACACACTGTACTGATGTAACATGTAACACACTGTACTGATGTAACACACTGTACTGATGTAACATGTAACACACTGTACTGATGTAACACACTGTACTGATGTAACATGTAACACACTGTACTGATGTAACACACTGTACTGATGTAACACACTGTACTGATGTAACATGTAACACACTGTACTGATGTAACATGTAACACACTGTACTGATGTAACACACTGTACTGATGTAACACACTGTACTGATGTAACACTCTGTACTGATGTAACACACTGTACTGATGTAACACACTGTACTGATGTAACACACTGTACTGATGTATCACTCTGTACTGATGTAACATGTAACACACTGTACTGATGTAACACACTGTACTGATGTAACACACTGTACTCACACACCTTTAATAAAGCTTGTATGTCTCAGTGCAACCTGTGAACACACACACAGTTATAAAATACTGTCGGTGAGTGTGTGTAGATGATTGTGTAGAGTGTGTAGATAAGTTTGTAGATGAGTGTGTAGATTATTGTGTAGAGGAGTGTGTAGATAAGTGTGTAGATGAGTGTGTAGATGATTGTGTAGAGTGTGTAGATAAGTGTGTAGATTGTGTAGATGAGTGTGTAGATTGTGTAGATGAGTGTGTAGATTATTGTGTAGATGAGTGTGTAGATTATTGTGTAGAGGAGTGTGTAGATAAGTGTGTAGATTAGTGTATAGATTGTGTAGATTAGTGTGTAGAGGAGTGTGTAGAGGAGTGTGTAGATGAGTGTGTAGAGGAGTGTGTAGATGAGTGTGTAGATTATTGTGTAGATGAGTGTGCAGAGGAGTGTGTAGATTATTGTGTAGATTATTGTGTAGATAAGTGTGTAGATGAGTGTGTAGATGAGTGTGTAGAGGAGTGTGTAGATAAGTGTGTAGATTATTGTATAGATGATGTGTAGAGGAGTGTGTAGATAAGTGTGTAGATGAGTGTGTAGATGAGTGTGTAGATTAGTGTGTAGATTAGTGTGTAGAGGAGTGTGTAGATTGGTGTTTTATCAGTGTATAGATGATTGTGTAGATAAGTGTGTAGATGAGTGTGTAGATGAGTGTGTAGATAAGTGTGTAGATTATTGTGTAGATGATGTGTAGAGGAGTGTGTAGATAAGTGTGTAGATGAGTGTGTAGATGAGTGTGTAGATTAGTGTGTAGAGGAGTGTGTAGATGATTGTGTAGATTGGTGTTTTATCAGTGTATAGATGATTGTGTAGATAAGTGTGTAGATGAGTGTGTAGATGAGTGTGTAGATAAGTGTGTAGATTATTGTGTAGATGATGTGTAGAGGAGTGTGTAGATAAGTGTGTAGATGAGTGTGTAGATGAGTGTGTAGATTAGTGTGTAGAGGAGTGTGTAGATGATTGTGTAGATTGGTGTTTTATCAGTGTATAGATGATTGTGTAGATAAGTGTGTAGATGAGTGTGTAGATGAGTGTGTAGATAAGTGTGTAGATTATTGTGTAGATGATGTGTAGAGGAGTGTGTAGATAAGTGTGTAGATGAGTGTGTAGATGAGTGTGTAGATTAGTGTGTAGAGGAGTGTGTAGATGATTGTGTAGATTGGTGTTTTATCAGTGTGTAGATGATTGTGTAGATTGGTGTTTTATCAGTGTATAGATGATTGTGTAGATAAGTGTGTAGATGAGTGTGTAGATGAGTGTGTAGATAAGTGTGTAGATTATTGTGTAGATGATGTGTAGAGGAGTGTGTAGATTAGTGTGTATATTAGTGTGTAGATTAGTGTGTAGATTATTGTATAGATGATGTGTAGATTAGTGTGTAGATAAGTGTGTAGATGAGTGTGTAGATGAGTGTGTAGATGAGTGTGTAGATTATTGTATAGATGATTGTGTAGGTGAGTGTGTAGATAAGTGTGTAGATGAGTGTGTAGATTATTTTGTAGATTAGTGTGTAGATTATTGTATAGATGATTGTGTAGGTGAGTGTGTAGATAAGTGTGTAGATGAGTGTGTAGATTATTGTGTAGATTAGTGTGTAGATTATTGTGTAGATGAGTGTGTAGATTATTGTGTAGATTATTGTGTAGATGAGTGTGTAGATTATTGTGTAGATGAGTGTGTAGATTATTGTGTAGATGAGTGTGTAGATTATTGTGTAGATGAGTGTGTAGATTATTGTGTAGATTAGTGTGTAGATTATTGTGTAGATTAGTGTGTAGATTATTGTGTAGATTATTGTGTAGATGAGTGTGTAAAGGATGTAAAGTTTAAAATCTACTGAAGTGTGCAGGAGTGTTTGATGTATTAGTGCCATCTAATGGACATTTCTTACAACACACACACACACACACACACACACACACACACACACACACACACACACACACACACACACACGTGTTCTCCACACATATACACAACAGTACTATTATAATAGAAGTATAAATGAGTGATGCCTCCTGCTGCTGTGTGCTGGGCGTGGTCAATATTTCAGGTCTATAATCTGATTGGACGAGCAGCGTCTCATGAGGGTCGATATTTTGCAGAACTGCACTGATTCGTTTCACCGGCTTTAACACTCGCTAAAGAAAAGTCCCATTCAAGCAAGAGTTCATTACAATGAAATGCTCTCAGCTGTGGCTATTGTGGGAACCAGAGTCAGTGTCAGCACTCTCGCTTAGGAGAGACGGATTAAATGTTACACTGAATAAAGAAGAAGGAGAAGTGGAAGAAGAAGAGAAAGAAAAGGATGAAGAGGATGAAGAGGAAGAAGAAAACAATCTGAGCTATTTTCTGTTCCTAAATTAGGGTTTTGGGACTTTTAACAGTTTAATAGTTGCTAGGACTTAGCGATGTTATTGCCAGCACTGCACACACACACACACACACACACACACACACACACACACACACACACACACACACACACACACACACACACCTGTCTGTGCCATACAGAGGGAGATGCTGAAGCTGTCTGAGTTCTTTATTTAGTGTCCTGACTGACTCCTGAATTTCCTCCTAAACACTCTTTAGAACATCAAATCATCAAAAGCAAAGAGAATCACATCTTTTTACACACACGCACACACACACACACACACACACACACACACACACACACACACACACACACACACACACACACACACACACAGAACAGTAAGTACCTGTCTTCCCGGGCGTTAGGACTCAGGTAGCGTGTAGTATCGTCCTCATGGCTGCTGTGTAAGCTGCTCTGCTGGCTGCTGCAACACACACACACACACACACACACACACACTCAATCAGCACCGAATCCTCTTTCACGTGTGACATGGGTGTTGACGCCGGTGTCATATGTTCCCTCACTACTTCCCTCTAACACTCCATGAGCACTGAAATGGTGAAGTGTAGCACTAGTTCACACCCACGTTTAAACATCTGCCTTTATTTGTCGTTTACTGATACGCGTCATCTCACGTGTCACTGCGCCAGGCGGAGGGCGGATAACGTGCGGCGCGGCACCGCCGGGGAGAAAATGACAACTCTAGATTTTCTAATGTTGAATACAAAGTAAAATACCAAGGAAAAATATAATAAATAAATAATTATTATAATTAATAAATAATAAATATATATATATAGCCTGTATTTATAAGGTTAGCAAAAAAATGCTAATATTAACCCTCACTACTATGATGATTTTAGGTAGAAAGGATGAGAGTCCAGAATGATATGTAAATAAATCCCACACAAAGATGAAAGTTCCCACAATCCCCTAGTATGACACAAAGGAAAACAAACATCCACCAACAGGAAGCAGAATTTCCCTAAATCACATGAAGACTGTATTAAAGGGAAGTTAACACCAACACCGAGGCACCGGTTCATCCACCGAGAAACAGTAAAAGCTGATTTACAGCCACCGGCGTCACCACTGCAATCTCACCCAACGATTCAATTCATTTATCCCCTCAAGCCAACTGGAGCTCAAACCCCCAGCGTTGACGTAAATCATATCGGCTATATAACGGGTTTCCGTGAGGTCACGGCACCACTGAGGACTTCTGAGGCTTCGTGTTTTGTTTTGAAAACCGAAGCCCGTCGGAGGTGAAGGTGGTGTGATGAATATTTGATGATGTTCCAGATGCCGAATTCGCTCTGTGCTATGAACGTCACCGTTGAAACAAACAGCCGGCGGGTTATACGAGTTCTACATGGCCACGGTACCGCGGCTGAGGTCAGACCTGGAGAACAGGAACCATATGGTTATGGATTACATACTGAATCATCTATCATATATCATGTGCAGTAATCTGTTCTATTATAGACCAATATATACACAACCTGCAAACAGATCTATTAATAGGGGGTCCAGGAAACTAAAACTTAGGGCCTTTTTACACCCGGTCACTTCGTGTGTCGTCTCTGATCCGATAGCTATCTGATTGTTTAAAAACCGTTCCATTTACATCAGGCCACATAAACGTGTCTCGGCGAATCGGATATCGATCGATCTTCCTGCTCCCGCCCAAAATGCTAATATATTTTACCTCATTTCCGGGGTAATTGAAACGGAACACGCTTTGGTGTATGCGGTTTTCACAATGCAATCAAAAAGAAGGCGCGACCCCTGCGAGTGTCGTACTTCCGTTTGGGAGAAGTTTAGCGCTGATGTAGTGGCTTGAACAACCACATTCATTACACCTGTCCAGTTTCATCTGAAATACGTCCCAGACCACCTCCTGAAGGGGTTGTGCCATCGGATTTATATCCGTCTTGAAAACGTTTCGGAGGGCATTTAGACCTGGTGTTTTTACCGTCGGATAGCTATCGCATCACAGAAAACGTGTGAAGTGACCAGGTGTAAAAAGCACCTAAAACACTTTGTTTTCCAACAAACCCTTAAAGAACCTGACAAGTACTGAGACAGTTGTACCACCACACCAACATATCCAGTTTGTACCATTAATACATAGACTTTTACAAGGGAAAGGGTTCTTGAAGGGTTCATTAAGAGTTTGTTGGGGGGAAATAAGTTCATAGCTTCCAAATAAAGGTTCCACTTGGAACCCTTTCTAAAATTGAAACACTTGGTTGCAGGTTTAGATTGAATCTTGAAGGGTTCCCGTAGACAAACAACGTGAATGTGTGTGGTTTTTCTGGAGCTGTGGCAAACTTGCACTGCGAGATCAGTAGGATTAGTTGAAGTAAATACATTGTAGGTCTGACACAGCATTCCTTGCATATGGTGTACTTTAATTGCTAAAACGTACTATGTGGAATCCTCCAACAGGAAAAGTTTGAAGTCCAACCATCTATCGAACCCTTAAGGAATGCTTCAAGTACCCCTGAGAGTTTAGCAACTGTATCACGTGTCCACATACATGAACAGGAGGCTAACAGAGTGGACTCAACATGGGTTGTGGGGCAGAACAGAGGAATGAGGTGCATGGTGTCCCGGTCATACAGACCTGCTCTCACTGCTTTGCTCCTTCTTGTCACCTCCTCTGAGCCATTTTTTTATAAGGGAGCGTTCTCGGCACGGCGAGGCACTCGGAGTAGACGAGCCCGAGCCGAGCGCATCCTCATCGCTTGACGGTGTAATCTCAATGGAAGGAAGCTGCAGGTATTCTTTAGAGCACTCTGCTGGCTCGCACTGCACATGCTTCATACGGCGCATCTTAAACCGCTTGCGCCGCAGGGACGGACTCGAGGAGGTAGAAATGTCTCCCCTGCCAGATCCGTCCTGATCCACGTCGCAAGGAGCCTGCACTTGCAGTGCCGGGAGTTGCAGAGTTTCACTCATGCTTGTGCTTTTTTTTTCTTTCTTCAAGTGTGCATTACTACAGCGTCAAAGGCATTGGGCTCAAAGGTTTTGTACTTTTATATGTATTAATGGAAGCTCTGGGATTAACTAGAATGTGCAAGCCAACATTAGAGGGATCTGGAGGTCTGTTTAGGGTACCAGCGCTCCAGCAGGAACCTTACGGTAACATCGATCCCGATGATCCGTCGGATAGAAATTCCGGTTCAGAACATCCACGCTATGACTGTTGAATCAGAAAACAAATTCTTTCTAGAAGGCACGTTGATGCGCCTCGGAAGACGTGTGCACAACGCTGCATTTGGATACGTGAATTTTAATACCGTAGCATCTCGATGGAGCAGCATTTTCAACCTTGACTTGAAGATTCTCAATCGTCCTCAAGCTTGCTAGCGTTACAGAAGCGGCTCGTTTGCGACTCGTTGCTTTTCGCTGTCTCTAACGGATTTCCATAGTCACCCCTAAAGATCAGAAGGAGGTCAAAAGGTGTTGCGAGGTCATGACACAGACACACACAGGTAAGACAAGAAACCAAAAAAAGGTTAGACTCAAATTTGGCTGAAAACAACATACGTATTACAACAGCTTATTATCCACTGCTTTGGAGTTCTGGAAAGGTCAGTGCAGACATATCTGTACACATATGGTCAGATCTGTGCCATTTGTAGGCCAAGAAAGGTACATAGTAGAGGTCTTCACGGGTCCACTTAGATCCGAAAACCCGTAGGTCCCGACCCCGAGACTCCCGAGCGGTTGGGTCTAAAAGTTCCACGTGTGCCTCGGACACGGGCGGCTCTATATAATAGCGACGTGGGTCACGGGTAATTTAAATATGAATGTGTTTTTTACCGAACGGACCCGAGAAGACCCGAACTTACTGTATCTCGTGTGTGTGCATCGACTCGAGTCCTTTTCCAACCTCTCCTCTGTTTGCCAAGACCGCTTGCGACATGTGGCTGGCACGTGTGGCTGACGTTAAGCTAATTTTCGCTTGAATACAGACCTGTCAATAATTTTGAATCCATGCTGTAGCGGTTACTTTAGTGTAGAGTTACTCAACATTCGGGTCAAGTCGGGTTAAAAAAAATGGCCAACCCGTGGGACTCTAATTTTTTCGGGGTTTGTCTCGAGTCGGGTCTTTCTTATTATACAAGTCGGGCTCGGGTAAAAAGTGATTCGGGTCACTTCGGGTCAGGTACATTTCTTTAGACCCGAGAAGACATCTAGTACATAGTTACCGAGCGGTGCAAATAAGTCAACAGTTTTAGTGTGGGTGAAAATTTACTAGAAAGGCAACCCAAAGGATTTTAACCGGATGTTAACATCCTGCTCCATTCCCTCACATTATACACACGCAGGTCAAATTAACATCCTGTTCCATAATAAACATAATCATGTGTCAAGCAACAAATGGAAATGAAAGTGTTGGCTGAACAACAGAATGACCGCAGGCACATATGGCCTGAGCAACATGACTCAGCTTATATCACACACTCCACTGCTTTTCCCCTGCAGGAGTTCTGGACCAGACATATATGGACCACGAGATCCAAAACCGATCCACGGCACAGGAGACGGATATGCCGTAATGCCTTTAACTTTTTTTATTTCACCACCGCTGGACTAAATGTCAGCCGTGTCCTGTCATATTCCAACACAACTCCATCCCAATGTGACCTTTTAATCCAAGCGTTTAGTGTTTAAAAAAAAGTTCTGTCTGGGCTCTGGCTGAAACACAGCACTTTGTGGACCTTTACAGTATGTGTGCGAGACCTCCTATGGAAATGTGTGTAAGATGACAAGGATGAAAGAGGGTCACACCATTATGTGTCTCACACACACACACACACACACACCCACACACACACTACAGTGAACCTTCAAATATACATTATAACTACATTCCACCATCAGTGTATATGTTTCCCGGTGTTACCGCATTAGAGGATGTTTCATGCAGCGATCGACTCAAAAGTATCGGCACCCCTTTTGTAGGGGATGTGTTTTAAGG
>NC_062537.1:242908-257908 GCF_022655615.1 Tachysurus fulvidraco
ATCCAGCTGTAAAACATACCACATTCTCTGGACTGCAGTTGTGTGTGTGTGTGTGTGTGTGTGTGTGTGTGTGTGTGTGTGTGTGTGTGTGTGTGTGTGTGTGTGTGTGTGTGCTGAAGCCTTTTGTTCTATATGAGGTGTTTAGGATGAACCTTTAGATATAAAGTAATTCATGTTGTGTAACCAGTTCAGAGGTTAATGATGTGGTTCATCTAAAGGTCTACATGAGGTCCAGAAAATAGAGTAAACAAAGGACACCTTTCCTTTTGTCCCCTGTCCCACTCAGTGTCCACTTCCTATAAACACTTAACACTCCTGTTTATAGAGCACACCTTCATCACCCCAGTCCTCCTCTTCATCACTACATCAGCAGTGTGTTTATTAGCGATTTCTGCATCCAGGACCTTCATGAGAACTTCTGGAAGAAACCGTGGTGCACATTTCACAACAGAGTCCCATTAACCTCAGCGTGAAGTGAGCCGTGTGTGTGTGTGTGTGTGTGTGTGTGTGTGTGTGTGTGTGTGTGTGTGTGTGTGTGTGTGTGTGTGTTCTGCTGTTTTTTCTGTTTGTCCAGAGATTTACAGATCACAGACGTCTCTACAGGATGTGACAGAATGAAGTGTAACACTTCACACCACACACCAACACCACACCAACACCACACCAACACCACACACCACACCAACATCACACACCACACCAACACCACACACCAACACCACACCAACACCACACCAACACCACACACCACACACCACACCAACACCACACACCAACACCACACCAACACCACACACCAACACCACACACCACACCACACACCACACACACACCCAACACCACACACCCCCACACCAACCCACCCACACCAAACCAAAACAACACACCACACCACACATCACAACACCAACCACCACAACACCACAAAACACCACACACCACACACCAACACCAAACCACACCAACCAAAAGCACACAACATCAAACAAACCAACACCAAAACACAAAAACACAACACCAACACACACACAACAAAAACACACAAACAAAACATCACACACACAACCAAATCAACACACCAACACCACACACCACACAAACAGCACACACAACATAACAAACACACACAAAAATACACACCAAAAAAACACAAAACACAACACACCAACAACCACACAAAACACACAAACATCGCACACACAACAACATCACACACCAACACAAACACACACACAACATCACACACCAACATCACACACCACAACCAAATCACACACCAACAAAACACAAAAACACACAAACACAACACCAACACAACAACATCGCACACCAACATCACACACCACACCAACAACAGCACAACAAACACAAACAACACACCAACACACACCAACATCGCACACCAAATAACACACCACACAACATCACACACCACACACCACACCACACCAACATCGCACACCAACATCACACACACACAAACACACACAACAACACAACATCAAAACAAACAACACACACCAACATCACACACCCAACACACAACACAACAAACACCAACAAACAACCACACAACACACACAACACACACAACACACACACCAACATCACACACCAACACACCAACACACACACCACACAACATCACAACAACATCACAACACACAACAAACACACCAACAACACAAACAACACACACACACCAACACCACAAAAACACACACACCACACAACACAACACCACACACCACACCAACATCACACACCAACACCACACCAACATCACACACCAACACCACACACCACACCAACATCGCACACCAACATCACACACCACACCAACATCACACACCAACATAACACACCAACACCACACACCACACCAACATCGCACACCAACATCACACACCACACCAACATCACACACCAACACCACACCAACATCACACACCACACCAACATCGCACACCAACATCACACACCACACCAACACCACACCAACATCGCACACCAACATCACACACCACACCAACATCACACACCAACACCACACACCACACCAACATCACACACCAACATCACACACCACACCAACATCACACACCAACACCACACCAACACCACACACCACACCAACACCACACCAACATCACACACCACACCAACACCACACCAACACCACACACCACACCAACACCACACACCAACATCACACACCAACATCACACACCACACCAACACCACACACCAACACCACACCAACACCACACCATCACACACCAACACCACACACCACACCAACACCACACACCAGTTTTAGGATCTACTTTGTGCCAAACTGAGACATCACACATTTTTACATACAGCTTTGTTTCTAATCCGGTTTTATACTTTGTTAGAGTTTTCATAGCATTGTGTATTTGTTACAGTTCATGTGTTAGTTTAATGTTCACTGTTTACACACACACACACACACACACACACACACACACACATACACACACACACACACACACACACACACACACACACACACACACACGCCGCAGAAATACATCAGAGCCTCTATCTCTTCTTCACTGCTGGGCGCTAAGTTAGCTTCGCTATTCCATTGTTCAGGTGGTAATAAAGGTGTTAGAGCTGCAGCTACATGTTCAGGTGGTAATAAAGGTGTTAGAGCTGCAGCTCCGTGTTCAGGTGGTAATAAAGGTGTTAGAGCTGCAGCTCCGTGTTCAGGTGGTAATAAAGGTGTTAGAGCTGCAGCTACATGTTCAGGTGGTAATAAAGGTGTTAGAGCTGCAGCTCCGTGTTCAGGTGGTAATAAAGGTGTTAGAGCTGCAGCTACATGTTGAGGTGTAGTGAACTTTCACCACATGTTTAAGCACAAGATGTATAATGTTATAAAAAGCCATGTTTCATTACATGTAAATACTCACTGTTTATTAGCTCATTGTGCCAAAATGAATGTATTCATGTATTATTTATATTTTTGGCTGTTAACACAAACCCATGGAGCGGCTGTACGGCGTTCGCTGCGTGTCGTTATAATGCCTGCATCTGATCTACTGCTTCCTCTCTCATGGCTTTAAAGCTAAATGAACTACTGACTTCAGCACAATGTCGTCCTTTGTGCAGTTTTTTATTCGATTGTTTTAGCTGATTACTAGTTAAAACTCTTAACATAATCATGAGTAAGTTAAGATTTGTTTATTATGGACAAGTGATGAAATTTATTCATGGTGTAAACACTTTCCTGCTGGAACCTGAAGTATTCATCCAGAAGAAGCTACTTTGATTCCAGTCACGTTTGTGATCCAGTTCATGTATTTGGACACACGCGTGTAGACGCCGTACTTGCCCTCTTTAGCACACTCGTCACCCCAGCTGATGATGCCCGTCAGGAACCACGTGTCTGTGTTCAGTCTGGTGGCGTGAGGTCCTCCGCTGTCCCCTTGGCACGAGTCCTTGCGTGTGTTCAGGAACCCGGCGCAGAACATGAAGCGTGAAATCTTATCGCTGCCTTTGCACTCGGTGCGGTCCACAAAGGGAACCTCCACCTTCTGCAGCCTTTCGGACTCCACCCCTCTGTAGCGTATCCGTCCCCACCCACTGACCAGTGAGACGGAAACGCTCTTCAGCAAGGACTCTGTGAAGGTTTTTGGGCCAAGACAGATTGGTATGATGTAGTCTGAGAAGGTGACGGGTGTGCTGAGCTTCAGCAGAGCGATGTCGTG
The DNA here is from genome assembly GCF_022655615.1 of Tachysurus fulvidraco. NCBI lineage: Eukaryota > Metazoa > Chordata > Actinopteri > Siluriformes > Bagridae > Tachysurus > Tachysurus fulvidraco. The sequence continues at coordinate 246,643 of NC_062537.1, forward strand.
GTTGTGGCTTTGCTGATGCTGATAGCTGGGGTGGATGTGGTGTTCATCAACTTCATGATCACTTTCCCGATGTTCATCAACATTAACATCATGTTCTCCTGTAGGCAGCATGAGTACAGCAGGATGAGAAGTTTAAACTGTTTTTATTTAGTTTAGTTTATATTTTGTCAAATATAAGATCTTAATTTTTTTCCCTTCAGAAGAAACGTAAGATATTTTCATGTTTCCCAGAACAAAACACACTGATCATCCTGTGTAAAAGTTTACACCCCTCAGATCTTAATACATTGTCTTCTAGAGCATCAGTGAATGTTTACACCTTGTGTAATGGTGAACGAGTCCCTCGTATCTAATCATAGAGCTTCTGTTGGAAAGGGGTCTGACATACAGAAGATGCTAGAAAAGTAAAGAATGTTCATGACCTGAAAGATTTTTCTGAAGAACTGTGGGCAATTTAACTGCTCAGGACAAACAAGACACTCATGAAGAACTGTCAAAATCATCCGGCTAACACACACTGCAGAATTGTGGGGATGTAACTTTCTGAACAAGTTCATCAGTTCTTTTGTCTTGTGGACTGTATGGAATCTGATCTGTTACTAAACCTAAAAACTAAACTAAATCTTTAGGTTCTGTTTCTGAGCTGCACTCGAGCACAAAGGTCTGTTTCATCAACTCTAGGAAAACCTCATGGATCACTGATGCAGTACAAACTCCCCGTGTTCTCTGGATAATCTGATTTTTACCTAATCTTACAAAGAACTTTCCGATCCCTGCCTCCACCAGGCAGTGAGCAGCGGTGATGACCCACACGTCACTCAGGAGAGAACCGCCGCAAAACACCAGCTTCTTTTCTTTATGGACCAACGCCGCCTAGTGAGGAGACACAAAGAGAGAAGAACCTCTATTATCTCTTACACGTACACACACACACACACACACACACACACACTACCTGCCAGGGAACCTCTCCAGATGCTACTTCTAATCCTCCCACAATGCGCGTCTTGGTGTTGGTCTCCTCTGTGATAGATGGTAAAGTGGGGAAAAAACCCCAGTCTCTGTCAGTGGAATTTGTGCTGTTTGCTGTAGTTAAATTCCTCTCCGTCACAGTGACATGTTTGATGCCATGAGTTTGGTTCACAGTTTCTTCAGTGAGTAACGTTCTCGTGGCAAGTTTGTTGGCGATGTTCTTCCCCAAACGACCACAGGGGTAATTATCTACACACATCACAAAGAGCTTTAAACACAGGCATGTTTTCTCAGCTCAGTGGCCGTGTGTGTTGTTTTCTTTAGCAAAAATAAATAACAATATTTAAAAAAATCTTTTCTCTGAAATCTAAGCATCCTCACAGTAGGAAACAGTTCCTTTCTCCAGCTTCTGGGGTTTACTAATGCTAATGTGTTCATGTTTAATCATCTCCAGAGGTTTCTGGTGTCTCCCACACTCACCTTCACCCAATGTTCAGATTTCCACTGATATTGTAAGGAACATTGAGAGTGAATTACCTCTCGGCTCACAGCTCCTCTCATCAGCACCAAGTGTGTATCCATCAGCGCACATACACACCACCCCCTGTACCTTATCCACCTCACAGAACTGCATACAGCCTCCATTATTCACATCACACTGTCTCTCTAGATCTGCAACACACACACACACACACACACACACGTGAACAGTCAGGGAGAAAATAAACCATAAATGCCTTCAGTTCAGTAGTTTTATTTATAAGCCTCTCAACATCTGAAATCAAACGAAGCTCAAGTGAGCAAAAAACCTAACAGCATTTAAAGGCACCGTTCAGAAGTCAGGTGGGAAACGTAGTCAGGTGGGAAACGAAGTCGGGTGGCCATCTTTACTGTTCAATTGACTGGTGATTATTTCACTATATTTATTACTTGAATAAATTTGCACTATGTTTGTTAAGTACAGACTGAGAGGTGTTCAGTAGTTCAGGTGTTGAGTCACTAATCATCATCTCAGCACCATTAAACTCTGAACCTGTGTTTCATCACTTTATCAGCTCAAGTGAAGCAGCATGCAACTACACACTGTACACTACACACTGTACACTACACACTACACACTGTACACTACACACTGTACACTACACACTACACTACACACTACACTACACACTGTACACTACACACTACACTACACTCTGTACACTACACACTGTACACTACACACTACACTACACACTACACTACACACTGTACACTACACACTACACTACACTCTGTACACTACACACTGTACACTACACACTATACTACACTCTGTACACTACACACTGTACACTACACACTGTACACTACACACTGTACACTACACACTACACTACACACTGTACACTGTACACTACACACTACACTACACACTGTACACTACACACTGTACACTACACACTACACTACACACTGTACACTACACACTGTACACTACACTCTGTACACTACACTCTGTACACTACACACTGTACACTACACACTGTACACTACACACTGTACACTGTACACTGTACACTACACACTGTACACTACACTCTGTACACTACACTCTGTACATTACACACTGTACACTGTACACTACACTCTGTACACTGTACACTACACACTGTACACTGTACACTACACACTGTACACTGTACACTACACACTGTACACTGTACACTACACTCTGTACACTACACTCTGTACACTACACTCTGTACACTACACTCTGTACACTACACACTACACTACACACTGTACACTACACTCTGTACACTACACTCTGTACACTACACACTGTACACTACACTCTGTACACTACACTCTGTACACTACACTCTGTACATTACACACTGTACACTGCACACTGTACACTGTACACTACACACTGTACACTGCACACTACACTGTACACTACACACTGTACACTACACACTGTACACTACACACTACACTACACACTGTACACTACACACTGTACACTACACACTACACTACACACTGTACACTACACTCTGTACACTACACACTGTACACTACACACTGTACACTACACACTGTACACTACACACTACACTCTGTACACTACACACTGTACACTACACACTGTACACTACACACTGTACACTACACACTGTACACTGTACACTGTACACTACACACTGTACACTACACTCTGTACATTACACACTGTACACTGTACACTACACACTGTACACTGTACACTACACACTGTACACTGTACACTACACTCTGTACACTACACTCTGTACACTACACTCTGTACACTACACACTGTACACTACACTCTGTACACTACACTCTGTACACTACACACTGTACACTACACTCTGTACACTACACTCTGTACACTACACTCTGTACATTACACACTGTACACTGCACACTGTACACTGTACACTACACACTGTACACTGCACACTACACTGTACACTACACTCTGTACACTACACACTGTACACTACACTCTGTACACTACACACTGTACACTACACACTGTACACTACACACTACACTACACACTGTACACTACACACTGTACACTACACACTGTACACTGTACACTACACTCTGTACACTACACACTGTACACTACACTCTGTACACTACACTCTGTACACTACACACTGTACACTACACACTACACTACACACTGTACACTACACACTGTACACTGTACACTACACTCTGTACACACTGTACACTACACACTGTACACTACACTCTGTACACACTGTACACTACACACTGTACACTACACTCTGTACACACTGTACACTACACACTGTACACTACACAATACACACTGTACACTACACACTGTACACTACACAATACACACTGTACACTACACACACTGTACACTACACAATACACACTGTACACTACACTACACACACTGTACACTACACACACTGTACACTACACTACACACACTGTACACTACACACTGTACACTACACTCTGTACACACTGTACACTACACTCTGTACACACTGTACACTACACACTGTACACTACACACTGTACACTACACACTGTTCACTACACTCTGTACACTACACACTGTACACTACACTCTGTACACTACACACTGTACACTACACACTGTACACTACACACTGTACACACTGTACACTACACACTGTACACACTGTACACTACACACTGTACACTACACACTGTACACACTGTACACTACACACTGTACACTACACACTGTACACACTGTACACACTGTACACTACACACTGTACACACTGTACACTACACACTGTACACACTGTACACTACACACTGTACACTACACACTGTACACTGTACACTACACACTGTACACACTGTACACTACACACTGTACACACTGTACACACTGTACACTACACACTGTACACACTGTACACTACACACTGTACACACTGTACACTACACACTGTACACTACACACTGTACACTACACACTGTACACACTGTACACTACACACTGTACACACTGTACACTACACACTGTACACTACACTCTGTACACACTGTACACTACACACTGTACACTACACTCCGTACACTACACACTGTACACTACAGACTGTATACTACACACTGTACACTACACACTACACACTGTACACACCACACTGTACACTACACTCCGTACACTACACACTGTACACTACACACTACACACTGTACACACCACACTGTACACTACACACTGTACACTGTACACAATACACTGTACACTACACACTGTACACTACACTCTGTACACTACACACTGTACACTACACACTGTACACTACACACTGTACACTACACTCTGTACACTGTACACTACACACTGTACACACTGTACACACTGTACACTACACACTGTACACTACACACTGTACACACTGTACACTACACACTGTACACTACACACTGTACACTACACACTGTACACTACACACTGTACACTACACACTGTACACACTGTACACACCACACTGTACACTACACACTGTACACACTGTACACTACACACTACACACTGTACACTACACACTGTACACTACACACTGTACACACTGTACACTACACACTGTACACTACACACTACACCCTGTACACTACACACTGTACACTACACACTACACACTGTACACTACACACTGTACACACCACACTGTACACACCACACTGTACACTCCACTCCGTACACTACACACTGTACACTACACACTGTACACTACACACTACACACTGTACACTACACTCTGTACACTACACACTGTACACTACACTCTGTACACACTGTACACACCACACTGTACACACTCTGTACACACTGTACACACCACACTGTACACACCACACTGTACACACTGTACACACCACACTGTATACTACACTCTGTACACTACACACTGTACACTACACACTGTACACTCTGTACACTACACACTGTACACTACACACTGTACACTACACTACACACTGTACACACCACACTGTACACACTGTACACACCACACTGTATACTACACTCTGTACACTACACTACACACTGTACACTACATACTACACTACACACTGTACACTACACACATTGCACACTTGTGTGCTGTAGGTGATGAACACTTGTGAGTTTGAGTGTGTTATAAACACACAGATTAGAAACATATGATTGGCGACTCTTACCGAGCTCGCAGTTCTTCCCAATGAAGCTGATTGGACACCAGCAGACGTAGGAGCTCAGGCCATCTTTACACGTCCCTCCATTCTGACAAGGTGACGACAAACACTGATCTCCATCTGACACACACACACACACACACACACACACACACACCATAAGTATTAAAAGGACACTTTAATAACTTCATACAGGAGACATTATTTTATAGAATGAAATTAAATATAAACTGTTTTTTTATTGAAAGGTAATAAATGTTAAAAATATCACAGCACTAAGTGCTAGCTGATGTTAGCATGCAGGATACATGTCATATATTTTAAGAAAAAGGACATTAACAGTTAACAATGAATTCCTCCCCCTTGTGTTCAGTGGTGCATGATGGGAATTATATTGCAGAAAGCAGTCACCAGTCCAAATTACTGCCTGTTTTACGTTCATAAAGTATTAAGTAATGTAAAGTTGCACATGCAGCGGATGGGTGTGGTGCAGACGTGTGATGAGACACAGCCATGGTGACTGACACCCCACAGAGTAGAGTTTATTCATCAGTGTAGAATTAGAGGGGTAATAATTTAGTGCTCACCGATGTAACTCATCCAGAACACTCTCTGTAAAAGAACGTCAGAAACATTATTACATTTAACTGAAGAGAAAGAAGAAGAAAATTAAACAAATAGAAAATGATAAAATAACTTTTAATAAAACTAATGGATAATTATTGGCACCACCAATACTGAGCTAATATTAAAACTGGTTGTGTTTCCATCACGCTGCTCACTTCTGAACCCCTTCTGAATATGTTCACTATAAACACAGATGATGGTCTGTTTATATTTCTGTCCCGAACCTGCAGTGAGAAACAGCTGATCTCCTTTAATAAAACAGAATTAGGTGTTTATTGTTGTCACGTGTTACTTACTGTTTTCTCCATGTTTTCAAAAACTTCACGTGCTTCTTCAAAGTTGCATTTCTCTTCCATACACTCTCTCTCCAGATTGTCTCTCATCACTTCCTCCAGTCCTCCTTTATTAAAGCGCTTCTGTCTCAATAACACTGACTGTGCAGTCTGTCTCGACACGAACACTGAGACTGAGAGAGAGAGAGAGAGAGAGAGAGAGAGAGAGATTCACTGTTTTTTTCTCTATTATAGAATAATCTCGGAAATTTCCAAATGTGTAATAAATTTGTGAGATATATTTAAAATAATTCCACTAAATATCTGAAGCCCTTCATGTTGGACACAAACCCTGTGAACCATTTAATTCTCTGTGAAGGACAACAAGTGTCACTATTTGCTCTTTAGTCACCATTTACAATAAATACAATAATATAAAAGTGTAGATAAAATTAGTTCATTTTTTCTGTCTGTTTCAGTCGTGACTGCTGAACTGCTTTATTAATGAAATTTAAATCAGACTTTACATTGAAATTGTTCTCTTTATTCATTACTTTATTTTCCATCAATCACTTCATCACCTCAACTATCGACATGAAGAAAAGCAAAACAGTCTTTATGTGTAATTAGAGATAAACGACAGATCATTATTGTTATTATTATTAATATTATTACTATTAATGCTACTAATAATAATAGTTGAACATTCCTTGTACATACCTGATGATGTGAGACAGAAATTCGATATTAAAATAAAAACTCCATTTATTAAAATAATGAGAGAAAATTTCTCCATTTTGTTCTCTTAAAATGCCTCGTTTCCAGTCAGAGTTACTCAGATAGTCCAAAGTTCAGCAAAACACAAACACACACACACAAACACACACACACACAAACACACACACACACAAACACACACGCACACACACATATACACACATATACATACATGCACACACACAAACACACACACACACACACACACACACACACACACACACACAAACACACACACACACACACACACATACATACACAAACACACACACACACACATACACACACACATATATACACACACATACGCAAACACACACACACACAAATACACACATTTTTAAAGGGAAGTTATTTACCATATTTGGGATTTGTTTCTTTGTCGGATTATCAGTGGTTTTTATGCAGTTGTGTACAGATGTTTGAACAAGACCGATGTTCTGGCGGATCTGACACACAGATGTTAGCTTCTAGTAATAAATAAAAAAGGTTTTTTGTCTCATCATTAAACTGAGGATAATTTATTCATCAATAAAATACAGAAATAAACAGATAAATAAAATCCATCCACAGTGAAGCTGCGATGTTAAATATCACTTTATGTCTGTTGTAGAATTACACTTTAAGTCACTAACATTGAGCTGATAATGAAACAGTTCGCTTCACTTCAGTGTGATAATTAAACAGCAGAACCGCGCTGTCTTCATGAAGCTCCATTAGGTTCCACACAGCACCACAACTTTCACCGTCTCACCGCTAGAGCTCAGTAAAGTCTACACAATGTGTCCGTTTATACACACACACACACACACACACACACACACACACACACACACACACACACACACACTGAGCAGTAAAGTGTACAATAAAGAGCTATATGTTATTCAGTGATGTAGGTCTTTATCTCTTTTACCTTTAATGTTCCTGGAAACTTTCTGTCCTGCTCATTCCAGACTTTCCCTCGTTCCCCTGCACACCTGATGGAGCTAATTACCAGCTTGTGTAATTACCAGCTTGTGTAATTACCAGCTTGTGTAATTACCAGCTTGTGTAATTACCAGCTTGTGTAATTACCAGCTTGTGTAATTACCAGCTTGTGATGGACACCAGGAAGTTCTCCAGGAACCTGTGTTCTAGTTACAGAACATGCAGTAGATTAGACTAACAGTCAGCACTGGACCTTTTGGTTAACAAATGTATCCATATAAAACGTTTTGCTCTTCCTGTTTACCCAGAAAAGTAACACCAGTGTATAATATTATCACATTTTTTTATTTTTGACTTTTATTTTTTATTTTCTGTGGAATTTAGAGGTTATTCTGTTATGGGACATATGAAGTTAACCACAAACAATGTGTCAGGTATTATTTAATTAGTATCATTTAATTAGTATTATCTAATTAGTATTCTTAAATTAGTATTATTTAATTAGAATAAAATGATTAAATAAATAACATACCACATATTTAGTATCTGTTTACAACTTTATTCTTCCATCTGCTGAATGTAAAGTCACATTATACATACAAATAAATATCTTTAATGAGCTTTAACCAGATCGGGAGTAATAATTACAAACAGAACCGCTTACAATCATCTAAACGTCTAGAGCATTTTTTCCATCTGTAAATGATGTATCTGTTGCTGCCACCTAGCGGTGATTACAGGCAGCAGACAGGGCGGAGTTGTTTATCTTACAGCTGGGAAAAATCTAAAATGTGTAAAACAGCATTACGTTTAATTGTGTTGGATTTAATTTGTTTCTCGAAGGCCTGAGGGAGTGTGTAAGAAATAAAGTTTGATCACATCCTGATTCCTAACAATCCTGAAAATAAACACACACACACACACACACACACACACGCGCGCGCACGCACGCACGCGCACACACACACACACACACACACACACACACACACACACACACACAGACACACAGACACACACACACCAGCAGAACTTTATTTCAGTGAACTGTTTACACCCTTGATTTAGGCTGGATAACAAGAAGTGCCCTAAATCCTGCATTCGGTCATTTACATGTGATTGGGTTTGGAACAGGAAACTCAGACATTCTGATTTCATTTCCCTTTTCAGTCTTATTCCTGCTCACATCAGTAACATCATTAATAAATACAACTACAACTGTGACGTCATTGTGTCTCCATCATCTGTCCCCTCTGAGCGTGTCCCAAACCACATGCCATATTCACTATATAATACACATTAAACCATCATCTGTCCCAAACTAAAGCTTCTGTTTATTAGATTAGTTCTGATTAGTAATGTGCTAGTCTATAGCTAAACACACACACACACACACACACACACACACACACACACACACACACACACACACACACACACACACACACACACACACACACGAGAGCCAGCGTTGTGTCTGACCTGTGACACCACATGTGTTGCTGCTATTGATGTTTATGATGAAAATCAGGGACACGGTGTCACTCGTAACAGCTTCAGATCATCACAGAGTTAATGGACACAACGGCATCTCCTACTCATCATCAATATCTCTCTCTCTCTCTCTCTCTCTCTCTCTCTCTCTCTCTCTCTCTCTCTCTCTGTTCTCCAATACACAACATCCTCACATGCAGCATGGCTTTTGCTTTCAGAAGATCAACATCAGGAACTTCATCAGTTTCAGTTTTAAAAGATAACTACAGAAATATTAATATTTCTAATTAAACATTTCTAATTAAATATTAATAATTAAACATATCCTTCTGTTTGATTGCATAAAACCCAAAACGATGTTTATAATAACACGTATTCAGGTCAGCATGTTGAGCTCGGTGTTAATAAACATTCATCTTTTACATCATTTCCTGATTTCATTTTATAGCTGTGCTTAATAACAACAGCGCACGTGGATTTCTGCAGTAAAATGTTTACCAATTCGGTGCAGGGGATCTGTGTGTGTGTGTGTGTGTGTGTGTGTGTGTGTGTGTGTGTGTGTGTGTGTGTGTGTGTGTGTGTGTGTGTGGCTCAGGCGCCTCTGTGTGAGCTGAATTCGTGCTGCAGGAAAGCTGAGAGACCGTAGGGGTAAAACATCCACCCCTACCCCCACCCCCCTCTGCCCTCCTGCAACACGTCGGGTTTTTCAGCATCCGCCTTCAGCGCTTTGACACGATCCTAATGAACGGATGAGAATCAGGGGGCGCGAGTGCGCGCTTCCGTCTGCAGCAGGAGTGCGTGTCTGTCTGTCTGTCTGTCTCTCGGGGATGTTCTGTGCTTCGGCTTTTTATTTTTTCTGGGAATCTGGACGTGCTGCGGAAAAAACAGCAGAGAGACAAGAAACATACAGCAAGAAGATGAGTGAAGAGTCAAAAACGGGAGGATAAGCGGAGAGGAACATCTGCATCTCTCTCTCTCTCTCTCTCTCTCTCTCTCTCTCTCTCTCTCTCTCTCTCTCTCTCTCTCTCTCAGAAGGGGGATGTCGGGTGCTCCGGGTCTCGGGTTGGTAACAGGTGCCGGTTTTTTGGCCCTTCGGGATCTCCACGTGTCCTGCGTGTCATTCACACAGTGAGCGCGTGATCAGAACCTTTTCCTGCTGTCTGTTGTCGTGCTGTGTTCATATATTTTAGATCTTTTTCTGTACAACTTCATCAGCTTCATCATGATGTCTCCAGCTAAAGAGGGGAAGCTGCACCTCCGACTGTAGATGTTTTCAGGGTGTATTATGGGATGTTTGAGGATTCTGAGTGGATCGTGTGGATCTGATGTAGTCATGAAGTGACAGAAGATCTGATTTTCGTTGCGCCTTAAAAAGGGATAAAATCAGGCGTGAGAGCTTTTAATCTGGGACGCCACCGAAGCCACAAATCGCCAAACTGGCTACAGCCGCAGCGATCGCCAGCTCCCTCATC
>NC_062537.1:262908-277908 GCF_022655615.1 Tachysurus fulvidraco
TGTGTGTGTGTGTGAGGGATCAGTGTGTGAGGGATCAGTGTGTGTGTGTGTGTGTGTGTGTGTGTGTGTGTGTGTGTGTGTGTGTGTGTGTGTGTGTGTGTGAGGAATCAGTGTGTGTGAGGGATCTGTGTGTGAGGGATCTGTGTGTGTGTGTGTGTGTGTGTGTGTGTGTGTGAGGAATCAGTGTGTGTGTGTGTGTATGTGTGTGAGGGATCTGTGTGTGAGGGCTCTGTGTGTGTGTGTGTGTGTGTGTGTGTGTGTGTGTGTGAGGGATCAGTGTGTGTGTGTGTGTGTGTGTGTGTGTGTGTGTGTGTGTGTGTGTGTGTGTGTGTGAGGAATCAGTGTGTGTGTGTGAGGGATCAGTGTGTGTGTGTGTGAGGGATCAGTGTGTGAGGGATCAGTGTGTGTGTGTGTGTGTGTGTGTGAGGAATCAGTGTGTGTGTGTATGTGTGTGTGTGTGTGTGTGTGTGTGAGGGATCTCTGTGTGTGTGTGTGTGTGTGTGTGTGTGTGTGTGTGTGTGTGTGTGTGTGTGTGTGTGTGAGGGATGTGTGTGTGTGTGTGTGTGTGTGTGTGTGTGTGTGTGTGTGTGTGTGTGTGTGTGTGTGTGAGGGATCAGTGTGTGTGTGTGTGTGTGTGTGCGGGATCAGTGTGTGAGGGATCAGTGTGTGTGTGTGTGTGTGTGTGTGTGTGTGTGTGAGGGATCAGTGTGTGTGTGTGAGTGTGTGAGGGATCTCTGTGTGTGTGTGTGTGTGTGTGTGTGTGTGTGTGTGTGTGTGTGTGTGAGGGATGTGTGTGTGTGTGTGTGTGTGTGTGTGTGTGTGTGTGTGTGTGTGAGAGATGTGTGTGTGTGTGTGTGTGTGTGTGTGTGTGTGTGTGTGTGTGTGTGTGTGTGTGTGTGTGTGTGTGTCTGTGTGTGTGTGTGTGTGTGTGTGTGTGTGTGTGTGTGTGAGTCCCCTGCAGTGATTAAATGCACTGTGACATGAATCCTTAGTGCAGAGTAAATCCTGTGACATCACTGAAGCACTTGTCAGTGCCAGGTTTCAGTCTCCACACCTACACACACTGTTGTGTAGTTGTAGTGTATCTTCTCACACAGATGTTTACACACTCAGCTGTGTGTGTATCAGATCTGTGAGCAGACTGTTTATGAGCTACGTGTAATAATCACATGCTCTGTCTTCTGTGCTGAAGATTTTCTCTGTCTGTCTCTCAGGAACACTTCACTCCCGAGTGTAAGTTTAAGGAGTCTGTGTTTGAGAATTATTACGTCACCTACTCGTCCATGTTGTACCGGCAGCAGCAGTCGGGTCGAGCCTGGTACCTCGGCCTCAATAAGGAGGGACGAGTGATGAAGGGAAACCGTGTTAAAAAGACCAAACCGGCCGCTCACTTCATCCCTAAACCTCTCAAAGGTGTGTGTACAGTCTGATCCCACTCTGTTTACAGTCTGATCTGTTTATCTAATGTGTCTAATCTATTAAAGGGTGTCGGTTCTACTGAAAACACCTCCCATGGCAAAATTCTAACAAGCTTTCACACACTATACAGCCAAAAGTTTGCGCACCCCTGACCATCACACCCATATGTGAATCCTGCCCAAGCACACAGTTGTCCAGAAGGTCTCTGTGTTCCAGCAGGAAAATCTCTCTGTCACCATGACGACATGGTGGGTTAAAGGTTAGAGTGAAGAACTCGAGTGTCCTGCACAGAGCCCTGATTCTGACTCAACCCCACTGAACACCTGAACTGACCTGGAGTCTGATCTCACTAATGCTCTTTTAGAACAGTGAAGAGAACTGTTTTTAAATGAGACGTTTAACATTCAGGTGTTCATGTACTTTTACCCATACAGTGTACGTGTATTAAATGTGTGTGTGTGTGTGTGTGTGTGTGTGTGTGTGTGTGTGTGTGTGTTTAGTTGCCATGTACAGAGAACCCTCGCTTCATGACATGACTGAATTCTCTCGAAGCGGGACTCCGACGAAGAGCCGCAGCGCATCAGCTATGGTGAACGGAGGGAAGATCGCAAGCCAGTCAACATAACAAGGAGACGCAGTAAGAGGTCGTAGCAAGGCGGCGTGAGGCTCTGCACAAAAAACATACACGTTTACAAGTTTTCAGCTAAAAATCACTGTGATGACATCACAAGCGCAAAACTGGACGAATCCAAGCCATTGGACTTCATCAGCGTTCTGCATCATCTTCAAACACGTAGCCTGAATAAACCGCTGCTTTTCTCATCCTTTTTCTTCTAAACTGTGTTTCTGGACAAAATCTACTTTACCTGCTTCTAAACCTGCTAAAGTAGCTGCTGGTCTCATACACGGCGCACTGAGACGGCGAGCATGTCGGAGCGTCCAGCCTCCTGTAGCACATCATCACTGTTAAACACACTGATGGAGTTCTGGCTCTTTCTCTGACAGTCTCGCTCACATGGAATTACTGTTTTGTGCAACCAAAGAAGTCCTTTGTCTTCAATCGTGGAGAGCGAACGAGAATCAAACAGGAGAGAGAGAGTGTTCTGTCACTGTACCCTGTTTGTAGGGGGACTCATCATATTGTACCATACCATGAATACAGTGTAGCTGAAGCTGTGGAGATTCACTCCCTCACTCACTCCGGGTGTAATTACTGCCCTCTGTGTGAAGGTATAGCACAGTAAAGAAATGTTTACACTTTTAACACATCTCCGTCCACAATTTTGGGAAGGAAACTGCCTCATATTGGAAACAGCAATGCCTTCTGGGTAATTTCTGCTCTTAAAGTCCACACTGATGATCACTCGATCCCTCCATCCTGCATTCGTCTGGTCAGAATGAAGTGAAGCCCTTCAGAGGCGTGTAAAGTGTGTGGAAGAGAGCGAGGGAAGTGTTTCGGTTCATCTCAACTTTGAATTGATGTCTTCCTTTACATCCTGCTTTCAGTTGTTTCCATGGTGATTGAATGTCAGATGCATCAGGATCAGTTTTTAAGTGAAAGTGAGTTATAAAAAATGCATCGCTTCTACAGGGCTAAATTAATTCTTCATCATTTCTGTACGTTGCTATTAAGTTGAGTTCAGAAAATATTTGCGTTGCATGGGACACACTGTGGGGAAAAGCTGCATGTTTTATAGCTGTGTGTGTGTGTGTGTGTGTGTGTGTGTGTGTGTGTGTGTGTGTGTGTGTGTGTGTGTGTGTGTGTGTGTGTGATATAATAAACTGATGGCAGAATAATGGAACATGTCTGTGATCTGCTGAGTGAGTGGTTTGTGTAAACGAGGTATATGTTTACACGTCAGTGATGTTTACGACGCTTCAGAGCCGTGTGGAGAGATGACGTGAGTTTAACAGCCTTTTAATAAAGCGTGTATTAAACACTTCATCACCTGTTCTCATGACGACAGTGTCTTATTCAGCTATACTGTGATCTGAGCTGTAGTGGGTAGGGAGATTTTTACTGGCATTGCATGATATTAGATACATGTAATGTGAAATCATTCAATAAATACATGTTGCTTTCAGATTCTTTGTTAGTGTGTGACATGTTTCACCACAGGAGAAGGAGAAAGGGGTGTGTGTGTGTGTGTGTGTGTGTGTGTGTGTGTGTGTGTGTGTGTGTGTGTGTGTGTGTGTGTGTCTTTATTCTTTTCCTTCTTCATGTTGTTTTGTGTAGAATTTCAGTGGAGTTTTGTGTTTTTAAGAACTTTGAGGTGACATTTTCTCACTGAAACATACTGACACGACGATGCACAATTAAAATTCACGCTGATTATATAAATAATTATTTAACTTATTTTCTACCTTCATTCTTTCTATTTTATTGTGTTCTTAGTGATTATGGCGCTGATGTCACCGGGAAACTATTGTTACTCTTGATGTATTTGCTAGCGCTGATGGCGATTCATAGGAGAAAACTATGAAATGAACACCCACCCACCTAGACACACACACACACACACACACACTCACACACACGCGCAAGTGCACACACACACAGAGACTTTAAGAAGAGTGTACAGAGAACGAGGTGATAAATCTGGAATAAATAAAGGACAAAAGTGTTGCTGCATTGTTCTCTTGAGGAAAAGATGAAGCAAATCCCCCTGCATCAGAAGGGCATTGTGGGCATTGTGAATCTGAATCATGAGTGAATCTGAATCATGTGTGAATCTGAATCATGAGTGAATCTGAATCATGTGTGAATCCGAATCATGAGTGAATCTGAATCATGTGTGAATCCGAATCATGAGTGAATCTGAATCATGAGTGAATCTGAATCATGAGTGAATCTGAATCGTGTGAATCCGAATCATTAGTGAATCTGAATCATGTGTGAATCTGAATCATGAGTGAATCTGAATCATAAGTGAATCTGAATCATGTGTGAATCTGAATCATGAGTGAATCCGAATCATGTGTGAATTTGGATTATGTGTGAATCTGAATCATGAGTGAATCCGAAACATGAGTGAATCTGAATTATGACTGCAGTGTAACTTCATCAACCTTCTCATTGTGTCTGTGAATAATAAGGACAGAGAAGTGCAAGTGTCCCTTTATATTTATTCACAAAAACATTAACAAATTAATCTTGTTTACATATAAATAGTGGACCTGAGTTTACTGAATAAAAACCTACCGTACATTTACATTACTGTACCTACCGTACATTTACATTACTGTACCTACTGTACATTTACATTACTGTACCTACCGTACATTTACATTACTGTACCTACTGTACATTTACATTACTGTACCTACCGTACATTTACATTACTGTACCTACCGTACATTTACATTACTGTACCTACTGTACATTTACATTACTGTACCTACTGTACATTTACATTACTGTACCTACCATACATTTACATTACTGTACCTACCGTACATTTACATTACTGTACTTAGTGTACATTTACATTACTGTACCTACCGTACATTTACATTACTGTACTTAGTGTACATTTACATTACTGTACTTAGTGTACATTTACATTACTGTACTTAGTGTACATTTACATTACTGTACTTAGTGTACATTTACATTACTGTACCTACTGTACATTTACATTACTGTACCTACTGTACATTTACATTACTGTACCTACCGTACATTTACATTACTGTACCTACTGTACATTTACATTACTGTACCTACTGTACATTTACATTACTGTACCTACCGTACATTTACATTACTGTACCTACCGTACATTTACATTACTGTACCTACTGTACATTTACATTACTGTACTTAGTGTACATTTACATTACTGTACCTACCGTACATTTACATTACTGTACCTACCGTACATTTACATTACTGTACCTACTGTACATTTACATTACTGTACCTACCGTACATTTACATTACTGTACTTAGTGTACATTTACATTACTGTACTTAGTGTACATTTACATTACTGTACCTACCGTACATTTACATTACTGTACTTAGTGTACATTTACATTACTGTACCTACTGTACATTTACATTACTGTACCTACTGTACATTTACATTACTGTACTTAGTGTACATTTACATTACTGTACCTACTGTACATTTACATTACTGTACCTACTGTACATTTACATTACTGTACTTAGTGTACATTTACATTACTGTACCTACTGTACATTTACATTACTGTATCTACTGTACATTTACATTACTGTACTTAGTGTACATTTACATTACTGTACTTACTGTACATTTACATTACTGTATCTACTGTACATTTACATTACTGTACTTAGTGTACATTTACATTACTGTACCTACTGTACATTTACATTACTGTATCTACTGTACATTTACATTACTGTACCTACCGTACATTTACATTACTGTACTTAGTGTACATTTACATTACTGTATCTACTGTACATTTACATTACTGTACCTACCGTACATTTACATTACTGTACTTAGTGTACATTTACATTACTGTACTTAGTGTACATTTACATTACTGTACCTACCGTACATTTACATTACTGTACCTACTGTACATTTACATTACTGTACTTAGTGTACATTTACATTACTGTACCTACTGTACATTTACATTACTGTACCTACTGTACATTTACATTCCACCTGCACAAGATCCAGTAATATTTCTGTTTTCTACTTTATTTATTATTTAAGTTTAGAAAACATCCACAGGGTTTTTGTCTGTTGCAAAACTTATTAGGAAAATGAATATTAAAAAGAAAAGTACAGTAAGAATGATCTGCTATTGTTTTACTAGTTATGGTTCAGTATAATGCTGAATTGTACAAATACACATTTGTGCTCATGAAAAATGACAGCAATACATCACAAATCAAATGAGCACATTGTTAGGACTTTATCGTTTAGAATAATAAACAGTTTAAATGAATTCATCACTAGCCAGCTAACGCTAATTAACAGCTAATTATGCTAGCTAATGGAATTTAGCTGAAAATAGTTAGCAATGTAAATTACTTCCAGGAATAAACTCCATTCTACCAAATCAGATTTCTGTTGAAAATTCATTACATAGATCATTAACATCTAACAGCTGATTTATCTGTGAAAGCACACACACACACACACACACACACACACACACACACACACACACACACACACACACACACACACAAGCTTTCTGTCGTGCATTTATATTTCAGTAGCTGTTATAAATAATGCAGGACTTTCATCTTAAAATAAATTCTGTAAAACTGCATTATGGAGCTGCAGATTAGCATTGATTAGCATTTATACTCAAGTGCTGCCACACACACACACACACACACACACACACACACACACACACACACACACACACACACACACACACACACACACACACACACACACCTATGCTCAAACTGTGTGTGAAGGTCTGCAAAGCTGTGCAGTTTTAGGGGTTATTAGCAGGAATTAGCTAAAGACTTTGTGTCTTCAGAAACATGGCTGACATCAAGACAGACTGAAGCTAGTAGATTAGCCAATCAGAAAGATTTGCTACAGCAAAGCAAATAACATTGCGACATGTGATGATGTGCACAGATCTGAGTTAAAGTTATCACTGCACTGCTATGTGCATCATTGATAAAAGCTGCACAGACATTTTAATTCTGCTTTCAATTTGAAACCAACTTTGTTCCCACATAGTCCTCGTTTCTCACATTCATTTCACTGAAGCTTGTTTTTATGCTAGTGTGTCTTAGTGTGTTTGTGCTAACTGCCCACACAAGCACCATGTACACACAGAGCGACTGGTGTGTGTGTGTGTGTGTGTGTGTGTGTGTGTGTGTGTGTGTGTGTGATAGATGAATATCACGTTATATACCCCTGAGACACATAGCTTTAAATAATGAAACCCTAAATAATATAACGTTATGCTTTAAAGCTGTGCATGATGATGTCATTTTAATCAGAGTTAAATCTGAATCTGAGATCCACAGAGCTGGGTAATGTTCTACAGTGTGTGTAGGAGAAGTTAGAGGGAGGTGTGAAGTCATGAGGGACAGATCAGATCGGCCATCTGCTACTCTACAGCTCATATTTTACAAGAACGCTAACATTCTAAGAAAATCAAGAAAGGAGAGAAGAGAGAATTATCATCTGTACAGAATCAACAGCATCATAACATCGGATCTGATCAGCATGATATACCATCACACACACATAATCTCAACAATACACACATACACACAAACTCACACACACAGTCTCAAATATATATAAATATACACATACACTCTCACACAAACACACACATATACACTCTCACACACAAAGTAAACTATGTATTGATTTGGAAAAAAGCATTAACTTATCTGTCAATGTGGTCAATATCAATGTGCTCACTCTGTTAATGAACACACACACACACACACACACACACACACACACACACACATTGAGTTGATCAGTCTGTGTTACACAGCACCGGTTCATGGATGATGCTAATCAATAGTGCAGAAATGGCAGGGAAAGATCAGCAAAACACACACACACACACACACACGTAGGTATGCTTCATTGTATGCACTGTGTGATGATCAGGGTATGATATAAAGCAGTATTGCTGTTTTTTTTTGTACTGAGGTGTACAAAAACATGTACAGCATGTAAATGAAATTAGTTCATATTGATTATCTGACCAGATCAGAGGAATAATCACACTGATCATCTGCTGACCTTCAGTGCTGTGACATATGAGCTGAGACACAGTCACTACTGAAGGATCTCTGACTACACAGATAAACTAATCCATCAAACACACACACACACACACACACACACACACACACACACACACACACACACACACACACACACACTTCACAGCTTCTGTTCTATAAACATAAGTCATTAAATTCAGTAAAGTATTTCAGTAATGAACTGCAGAGTAAAATCAGACCATTAAACATGAACGTGTGTCAGGCTGCAGGTCAGAGGTTCACTTTATTACTTTATCACTGATAGTCGTGTTCAAGTCTTTGATGTTTATTTGTATAACATGTTTATTAACAGACTTTATCACAAATAAACAAATAATCACAAATAATCACACAATACAGAAATCCACATGTAGATTTAGATCCCTAATGAACAATCCAGTGGTAACAACAACGACAAAGAAGAAGTCCCTGAGATGATAGGAGGAAGTTACCGTGAGAGGAACCAGACTGAAATGGACCATAGATTGTCCCATTATAAATGGCTTCGATGTACATGAGTAGAAGAGCAGAGACACACACACACACACTGTGTTTACAGGATGTTCAGCATGAACTTCATGATTGATTCACATCATCATCTAACACACATTATTAGGGCTGAAATTCAGCATCCCTTCCAAAAAGAGCAGGAAAGAGTTCCGGAGGTAAACATCAGACCATAAGTGTGTACTGGTGAGTCAGTGCTGTCCCCTGCTGGTGCTTCATTCTAATCTCATCTGTACTGCTGCAAAAAACAAAACCTACTGAATAAAAAGAAATCCAATAAACATAAAACACACAGGACACATTAAAACATCTTCTCTAAGTGAAGCTCTACATTGGCCTACAATGTTCTCTCCCTGAGCTCGCTTTACATTTTCTAGCAATACACTTTGCTAGTAGATTATAATCCCTCAGTATTCAGTTCTGGAGCTAAACAGGTACATGAAGTTAGATTAGGTTTTAAATAATGTGCTGTTTAATAATAAATATCACCTGTGGACATTCGTACTATTTCTGTTCTTTTTTAATAAAATCAGCTCATTATTAATTTACCTTCATCTGAGCTCCAGAATTAGTAACACAATCCATCATGGAGATTTTATTCTCAGGTACTCGTCATTAACTTAACATCATTAACCAATCTCTTAATAAAAGACCACAGAGGTGATAAATAATCTCCTGAGAGGCGAAGTTAGAGTTCTGTCAGTTCTACTTAGGGTTCTCTGTGGAACATCAAATGAACGGTCATGGCTGAGAGTGTGGTGTAGTGTATAGTAATGTAGTGTAGTGTATAGTAGTGTAGTGTGATGTAGTGTATAGTAATGTAGTGTAGTGTATAGTAGTGTAGTGTATAGTGATGTAGTGTATAGTAATGTAGTGTATAGTAGTGTAGTGTATAGTAGTGTAGTGTATAGTAATGTAGTGTATAGTAGTGTAGTGTATAATAGTGTAGTGTATAGTAATGTAGTGTATAGTAGTGTGGTGTATAATAGTGTAGTGTATAGTAATGTAGTGTATAGTAGTGTAGTGTGTAGTAATGTAGTGTATAGTAATGTAGTGTATAGTAATGTAGTGTATAGTGATGTAGTGTATAGTAGTGTATAGTAGTGTAGTGTATAGTAATGTAGTGTATAGTAATGTAGTGTATAGTGATGTAGTGTATAGTAGTGTATAGTAGTGTAGTGTATAGTAATGTAGTGTATAGTAATGTAGTGTATAGTAGTGTGGTGTATAATAGTGTGGTGTATAGTAATGTAGTGTATAATAGTGTAGTGTATAGTAATGTAGTGTATAGTAATGTATAGTAATGTATAGTAATGTAGTGTATAGTAATGTAGTGTATAGTAGTGTAGTGTATAGTAGTGTAGTGTATAGTAATGTAGTGTATAGTAATGTAGTGTATAATAGTGTAGTGTATAGTAGTGTAGTGTATAGTAGTGTAGTGTATAGTAATGTAGTGTATAGTAGTGTAGTGTATAGTAATGTAGTGTATAGTAATGTAGTGTATAATAGTGTAGTGTATAGTGATGTAGTGTATAGTAGTGTAGTGTATAGTAATGTAGTGTATAGTAGTGTAGTGTATAGTGTAGTGTATAGTAATGTAGTGTATAGTAATGTAGTGTATAGTAATGTAGTGTATAGTAGTGTAGTGTATAGTAATGTAGTGTATAGTAGTGTAGTGTATAGTAATGTAGTGTATAGTAATGTAGTGTATAGTAATGTAGTGTATAGTAGTGTAGTGTATAGTAGTGTAGTGTATAGTAATGTAGTGTATAATAGTGTAGTGTATAGTAATGTAGTGTATAGTAGTGTAGTGTATAGTGATGTAGTGTATAGTAGTGTAGTGTATAGTAATGTAGTGTATAGTAGTGTAGTGTATAGTGTAGTGTATAGTAATGTAGTGTATAGTAATGTAGTGTATAGTAATGTAGTGTATAGTAGTGTAGTGTATAGTAATGTAGTGTATAGTAGTGTAGTGTATAGTAATGTAGTGTATAGTAGTGTAGTGTATAGTAATGTAGTGTATAGTAATGTAGTGTATAGTAGTGTAGTGTATAGTAGTGTAGTGTATAGTAATGTAGTGTATAATAGTGTAGTGTATAGTAATGTAGTGTATAGTAGTGTAGTGTATAGTGATGTAGTGTATAGTAGTGTAGTGTATAGTAATGTAGTGTATAGTAGTGTAGTGTATAGTGTAGTGTATAGTAATGTAGTGTATAGTAATGTAGTGTATAGTAATGTAGTGTATAGTAGTGTAGTGTATAGTAATGTAGTGTATAGTAGTGTAGTGTATAGTAATGTAGTGTATAGTGATGTAGTGTATAGTAGTGTAGTGTATAGTAATGTAGTGTATAATAGTGTAGTGTATAGTAATGTAGTGTATAGTGATGTAGTGTATAGTAGTGTAGTGTATAGTAGTGTAGTGTATAGTAATGTAGTGTATAGTAGTGTAGTGTATAGTGTAGTGTATAGTAATGTAGTGTATAGTAGTGTAGTGTATAGTAATCTAGTGTATAGTAATGTAGTGTATAGTAGTGTAGTGTATAGTAGTGTAGTGTATAGTAATGTAGTGTATAGTAGTGTAGTGTATAGTAATGTATAGTAATGTAGTGTATAGTAGTGTAGTGTATAGTAATGTAGTGTATAGTAATGTAGTGTATAGTAATGTAGTGTATAGTAATGTTGTGTATTGTATAGTAATGTCTATAAAATATAAATCCTCACTGTTCTCTGATGTCCACACAAGTGCAAAATTCATTAACATTAGTTAGCAGTAATTAGCATATCTTGGTTATTCATTTTGTTATTTTCATATTTATTAGAGAAACTGGCCTGAGCACTGAGTTCTGAACAGTTTTTAATGCACTACCTCATTCTGGATTGTGGAACGATGGAGCTGCTGATGGTTGGTATGCTAAGGGAGTCAGCATGTAGTTCTGAGGTTGGTGCCAAGAAGCAGGAGTCTCAGTCCGACTGACGATCACTGATGAAGACCGAACTGCTTCCTCAGCAGAGAAACATGGGGCCAGGTGCTGGTGTTAGGTTAAAGAGTGCTGATATTAGAATTTAATCTACCATGTGACACTTATACACTTATTTTAACCTAAAACTGATCATGGGACATGGGACAGTGTACACAGTATATATATATATAACTGAAACCCAGCTAACATACTCGCTAGAACAGTGTGTGTGTGTGTGTGTGTGTGTGTGTGTGTGTGTGTGTGTGTGTGTGTGTGTGTGTTACTGGGGTTATGACTCACACGTGTGTGGTCTGTAGGACACAAACTCCTCCTGGACCAGGATGCAGCCCATGAGGGAGGAGGCTGTAACTCTGTAATTTACAAATAAACACAAAGGCTGCTTTAATCTTTAATGTTAAATCTATTTATAATTCTACAGAGTTTGTATTGAGTCCTAAAACAACTGCAGAACTAAACATGTTGTGTGTGTGTTGTGTGTGTGTCACCGTGGTTGTGTGGTGTTTGTCTCTCTCGGTGTTTAACACTCAGGTCTTTAGGAACACAGTTTTTCCCCAAAGCGCGAGTGAAGTGTTCATTCACCACAGTGTTAATGTCTCCTTCATAATAAGTCACTATGACACTCCGAGGAGACGCAGTGTGTTCACCCTCCTCACTCCTGTACTCCATCTGTCACTATTACACACACACACACACACACTACAGCTCAGCATGAAGGTCTTCACTCAGGTCCGCTCCAGACTACATACAGCATATAACACTAAACATAATGAGGACCTTCTTCGGTCTGATGAGTAATGAGGAAAGTTACTGAGATCAAATTAGTTAACTCACCGTGTGTTTGTTGTTCACTCCACAATACCGTCTGTATCTAGTGTCGTGTGTGTGTGTGTGTGTTTGCGTGCGTGCGTGTGTGTGTGTGTATGTTTGCGTGCGTGCGTGTGTGTGTGTATGTTTGCGTGCGTGTGTGTGTGTAAAAAGCGCCACAACGGAACATTTAAATGATTTAAAACAAAAGCTCTTCAATCAGAACAAACTTATAGACTCGGTCTTATACGAACTAAAAACATTAAGTGGTGTAAATAACCTACACACCGAGCTACAGGAGCTTTATACACAAAATCTGTTTTGGATTATTTTTCATCATCACTCAGGCACGCAGGCGGTTACGTGACGCCCTGATGACGCGCCGTGAGACCGGTTTAACCTGACACGGGGTGTGTGTGTGTGTGTGTTGTGTGTGTGTTGTCTGTGAACGTGTGAGATTACAACAGTGTTATACTCGCACACACACTTTCTCTCACACAGACACTTTCTCTCACACACACACACTTTCTCTCACACAGACACTTTCTCTCTCTCTCACAAACACGCACACACACTTTCTCTCACACAGACACTCTCTCTCAAAAACATGCACACACACACACTTTCTCTCTCTCTCTCACACACACACACTTTCTCTCACACAGACACTCTCTCACAAACATGCACACACACACACACACACTTTCTCTCTCTCTCTCACACACACACACACACACTTTCTCTCACACAGACACTCTCTCACAAACATGCACACACACACACACTTTCTCTCTCTCACACACACACACACACACACACACTTTCTCTCACACAGACACTCTCTCTCACAAACACACACACCTGATTATGATAAAACTGAACACTGCACAGAGAAACACACACACTGATCATTTTATTTTCATTATAAAATAGGATGTTTACACACCGTACATTCACACTATTGACCATCAGCAATTTACAATGTACATCAAAACACACACACTTAAGACTCTTCATCGCTGCTAGCCAAACTGCTGTCAGTGGATTCAACAGTAGCTTCCTCCTTCTCTTCTTTCTCTTCTGTCTCTTCCTGTTGTTTCTCTTCTTCCTTTTCCTGCTGTCCCTCTTCTGTTGTTCTCTCTCCTTTTGATTGCTTTTCTTGTTCCTTTCCATCTTCCAGAAAAGTCGACCACCCTTTTAACCTCTCCTCTCTCTCTCTCACCGTCTCGTCCACCTGGGGTGAGGGGTGGGGGGATTGAACTTGAGACTATGCCACTGATCGTGCTACTTCATGATAATTCCACATTAATATTAACTCCACTGTGTGTGTGTGTGTGTGTGTGTGTGTTACCTGGTAGTCAGTGACTCCATCCCACAGTTGAGCCGAAAGCTGTCTTCCTCCAAACCAGCGTGCATTCAGTGTTGACACACACACATCTGCCTCCTCTGGGTTCTTAAATGCCACAGAGGCTACACCATCAGGGTGTCTCTGCCACACACACACACACACACACACACACACACACACACACACACACACACACACACACACACACACAGGGTTCCTATAAACAGGATGCTTTAACATAATTAATAGTCTGTAGATATAACAGTAATGATACTTACATCAAATATAATGACCTTCTTTACTTCCCCGAATTTCTCACACTCTGTGCGCAGGTCCTCTCGGTACTCATTCAACACCAGTGGATCCTCCTGAGCAAAGATGGGAGACAGGACATCAAGAAAGGGCACACACACACAAACACACGCACACACACGCGCACACACACACGCACACACACACGCGCACACGCACGCGAACGTGCGCGCACACACGCACACACACACACACACACGCACAGTTTATCCCACAGTGCTCTCTGCTGGCTGAAGACTTCACTACACTTCATCCTCTGGACTTTTGATATATAAATGTTTCTTCTTGGCACATGTTCATTTCTGCATATAAAATACTGCTGATGGACAATTTCACTGTGAAGTGACTCATACCAGATGTTAATGAACATAAAACATGAGTTCTGTTCACCACACGACTAAATTCAGCTAAAAAAAAAGCTCATGTGGGAAAAATGTGATTAAATTTACACTGTACTCATTACATTATGGCGTGAGTGTGTGTGTGTGTGTGTGTGTGTGTGTGTGTGTGTGTGTGTGTGTGTGTGTGTGTGATGAGGAGCTCTACCTCAAAGTCAGTAGGATGGAACATGTTCTGGATGATCACCACTTGCTCGTGTCTCTTACGCACTTCTCCTTTCCTCTCAGGTCTCCAGTCCAACTGCCTGCAAACACCAGCAGGCAAAATCACACCACATCAGGAGTTTCCTCTTTAGGCAAGAATGAAAGTAATAAAAAGTGAAATAAACAAACAAACAAATAAATAAATAAATAAAATAGTACTTCTGCTGCTGCTGCAGTTTTTTCCGATACTCTTTAGACTTCTTTTTTTTCTTGCTTGCATCGTATTGGCCTTTAAGCTCAAAGCGAGCCGCTTCA
>NC_062537.1:290408-302908 GCF_022655615.1 Tachysurus fulvidraco
CCCTGAACGGATGTCTCCATGACAACAATAATATCTGGTAACTTCATCATCATCATCTTCATCTTCATTACATCTAACAACACTGTGCATTATTGTAGGTTATTTATATATAAATGTGACGCTTGTTAGGATGAAGTCAGATTTATTATTCATTAAGTTAATTAAATTAAGATTGTCCCTGTTCTGTTTGTTTCTACGGCATGGTGACGTTAAGATGATGGAATAATTATTTTTCTTTATTTACTGAATGATAAAACTGTTTAATGACTGAATCCATGTAATAAAATGTGTTGTGTGGCCCTTTAAGAGATTACGAGTGAATCGTTTGGCGCATGCGCAATTGGGCAAAAAAGTTGTTTAGCAATCAGGGCTGTATGCTTGATTATTGGATGCTTGTGTGTGTGTGTGTGTGTGTGTGTGTGTGTGTGTGTGTGTGTGTGTGTGTGTGTGTGTGTGTGTGTGTGTGTGTGTGTGTGTGTGAGAGAGAGAGAGAGAGAGAGAGAGAGAGAGAGAGTGTGAGTGTGTGATTAGCAGTGCGTTTATTACAGTGAGTCGTTATGGAGTGTGTGGTGTTTATTACAGTGAGTCGTTATGGAGTGTGTGGTGTTTTTTACAGTGAGTCGTTATGGACTGTGTGGTGTTTATTACAGTGAGTCGTTATGGAGTGTGTGGTGTTTATTACAGTGAGTCGTTATGGACTGTGTGGTGTTTATTACAGTGAGTCGTTATGGAGTGTGTGGTGTTTATTACAGTGAGTCGTTATGGACTGTGTGGTGTTTATTACAGTGAGTCGTTATGGAGTGTGTAGTGTTTATTACAGTGAGTCGTTATGGAGTGTGTAGTGTTTATTACAGTGAGTCGTTATGGAGTGTGTGGTGTTTATTACAGTGAGTCGTTATGGAGTGTGTAGTGTTTTTTACAGTGAGTCGTTATGGAGTGTGTGGTGTTTTTTACAGTGAGTCGTTATGGAGTGTGTAGTGTTTTTTACAGTGAGTCGTTATGGAGTGTGTGGTGTTTATTACAGTGAGTCGTTATGGAGTGTGTGGTGTTTATTACAGTGAGTCGTTATGGAGTGTGTGGTGTTTATTACAGTGAGTCGTTATGGAGTGTGTGGTGTTTTTTACAGTGAGTCGTTATGGAGTGTGTAGTGTTTTTTACAGTGAGTCGTTATGGAGTGTGTGGTGTTTATTACAGTGAGTCGTTATGGAGTGTGTGGTGTTTATTACAGTGAGTCGTTATGGAGTGTGTGGTGTTTTTTACAGTGAGTCGTTATGGACTGTGTAGTGTTTTTTACAGTGAGTCGTTATGGAGTGTGTAGTGTTTATTACAGTGAGTCGTTATGGAGTGTGTAGTGTTTTTTACAGTGAGTCGTTATGGAGTGTGTAGTGTTTATTACAGTGAGTCGTTATGGAGTGTGTAGTGTTTATTACAGTGAGTCGTTATGGAGTGTGTAGTGTTTATTACAGTGAGTCGTTATGGAGTGTGTAGTGTTTATTACAGTGAGTCGTTATGGAGTGTGTGGTGTTTATTACAGTGAGTCGTTATGGAGTGTGTGGTGTTTATTACAGTGAGTCGTTATGGAGTGTGTGGTGTTTTTTACAGTGAGTCGTTATGGAGTGTGTAGTGTTTTTTACAGTGAGTCGTTATGGAGTGTGTAGTGTTTATTACAGTGAGTCGTTATGGAGTGTGTGGTGTTTATTACAGTGAGTCGTTATGGAGTGTGTGGTGTTTATTACAGTGAGTCGTTATGGAGTGTGTAGTGTTTTTTACAGTGAGTCGTTATGGAGTGTGTAGTGTTTTTTACAGTGAGTCGTTATGGAGTGTGTAGTGTTTATTACAGTGAGTCGTTATGGAGTGTGTAGTGTTTATTACAGTGAGTCGTTATGGAGTGTGTGGTGTTTTTTACAGTGAGTCGTTATGGAGTGTGTAGTGTTTTTTACAGTGAGTCGTTATGGAGTGTGTGGTGTTTTTTACAGTGAGTCGTTATGGAGTGTGTGGTGTTTATTACAGTGAGTCGTTATGGAGTGTGTAGTGTTTATTACAGTGAGTCGTTATGGAGTGTGTGGTGTTTATTACAGTGAGTCGTTATGGAGTGTGTGGTGTTTATTACAGTGAGTCGTTATGGAGTGTGTAGTGTTTATTACAGTGAGTCGTTATGGAGTGTGTAGTGTTTATTACAGTGAGTCGTTATGGAGTGTGTAGTGTTTATTACAGTGAGTCGTTATGGACTGTGTGGTGTTTATTACAGTGAGTCGTTATGGAGTGTGTAGTGTTTATTACAGTGAGTCGTTATGGAGTGTGTGGTGTTTATTACAGTGAGTCGTTATGGAGTGTGTGGTGTTTTTTACAGTGAGTCGTTATGGAGTGTGTAGTGTTTTTTACAGTGAGTCGTTATGGAGTGTGTAGTGTTTATTACAGTGAGTCGTTATGGAGTGTGTAGTGTTTATTACAGTGAGTCGTTATGGAGTGTGTAGTGTTTATTACAGTGAGTCGTTATGGAGTGTGTAGTGTTTATTACAGTGAGTCGTTATGGAGTGTGTGGTGTTTATTACAGTGAGTCGTTATGGAGTGTGTGGTGTTTATTACAGTGAGTCGTTATGGAGTGTGTGGTGTTTTTTACAGTGAGTCGTTATGGAGTGTGTAGTGTTTTTTACAGTGAGTCGTTATGGAGTGTGTAGTGTTTATTACAGTGAGTCGTTATGGAGTGTGTAGTGTTTATTACAGTGAGTCGTTATGGACTGTGTGGTGTTTATTACAGTGAGTCGTTATGGAGTGTGTGGTGTTTATTACAGTGAGTCGTTATGGAGTGTGTGGTGTTTATTACAGTGAGTCGTTATGGAGTGTGTAGTGTTTTTTACAGTGAGTCGTTATGGAGTGTGTAGTGTTTTTTACATTGAGTCGTATGGAGTGGTGTAGTGTTTATTACAGTGAGTCGTTATGGAGTGTGTAGTGTTTATTACAGTGAGTCGTTATGGAGTGTGTGGTGTTTTTTACAGTGAGTCGTTATGGAGGTGTAGTGTTTTTTACAGTGAGTCGTTATGGAGTGTGTGGTGTTTTTTACAGTGAGTCGTTATGGAGTGTGTGGTGTTTATTACAGTGAGTCGTTATGGAGTGTGTAGTGTTTATTACAGTGAGTCGTTATGGAGTGTGTGGTGTTTATTACAGTGAGTCGTTATGGAGTGTGTGGTGTTTATTACAGTGAGTCGTTATGGAGTGTGTAGTGTTTATTACAGTGAGTCGTTATGGAGTGTGTAGTGTTTATTACAGTGAGTCGTTATGGAGTGTGTAGTGTTTATTACAGTGAGTCGTTATGGAGTGTGTGGTGTTTATTACAGTGAGTCGTTATGGAGTGTGTGGTGTTTATTACAGTGAGTCGTTATGGAGTGTGTGGTGTTTTTTACAGTGAGTAAGTTTGGGCTGGTGGTGTAACTGGAGGTTTATGTGGTGATGGTGGTGTAACAGGAGGTTTATGTGGTGATGGTGGTGTAACTGGAGGTTTATGTGGTGATGGTGGTGTAACTGGAGGTTTATGTGGTGATGGTGGTGTAACTGGAGGTTTATGTGCTGATGGTGGTGTAACTGGAGGTTTATGTGCTGATGGTGGTGTAACTGGAGGTTTATGTGGTGATGGTGGTGTAACTGGAGGTTTATGTGGTGATGGTGGTGTAACTGGAGGTTTATGTGGTGATGGTGGTGTAACTGGAGGTTTATGTGGTGATGGTGGTGTAACTGGAGGTTTATGTGGTGATGGTGGTGTAACTGGAGGTTTATGTGGTGATGGTGGTGTAACTGGAGGTTTATGTGGTGATGGTGGTGTAACGTTTGTGAGACAGCAGGAGAAGTGATCAGTGTCTGTAACGAGCCTGTGGGAGTGTGTTTACGTCTCAGACAGCAGTTTAGTCACCAGGTTAATGTTCCTCTGGTCTCGTGGGACGGACTGCAGACGTCTTTATGCAGAGGGACTTACATTCTCATTGTTTTAATACAATTGAGGGTTAAGGGCCTTGCTCAGGGGCCCAACAGTGGTGTGTGTGTGTGTGTGTGTGTGTGTGTGTGTGTGTGTGTGTGTGTGTGTGTGTGTGTGTGTGTGTGTGTGAGAGAGAGAGCTTACCAGTTTGCATTAGGATTGTCCCTCTGACTTCCTGTACCCTGTTAATGATGAAGAGGATGAGGATGAGTGTCAGTTAGTTTCTGGGACTTTTCCAGCAGCTCTGAAGGTGTTTTTACTCACAGTTTTGTTTCCTGTGTAGAACCGAGCAGAACTTAACAAAACAAACAAAACTCATATTTTACAGTCAGCGTTACACAAACACACGCTGTAGAGAATCAGTGTGAAGATTAAATCAGTACAAATTGTGTAGAGTTTCTCACCTTCTGGCCTTCAACACAACTACTGTAGGCAGCTGAATATTCTCAGGTAGAACTGTTCTCAACTGACACACAACAGAACAGGGATCCTCAAAGCTGTTAATAATCTCACACACACACACACACACACACACACACACACACACACACACACACACACACACACACACACACAGTAAAGAGAACAACCCTGAGGACTTACCCAGTGATATGTGATGTTTCGAGCCTGGTAAGTGGAGGAGATGGGGTTGTTATGGCCGAGGATGAGGAGCAGAACTTTCAGCTCATACAGAGACCACACTGAAACAGGAAGTTTACTCACGACTACAGAACACTCACACACTGCTGTTACTATAGCAACTGGTTAAAGCTGGATAAAGGTGAAATGGAAAGAATAATTTTAATAATCTGTGTGACATCAAATAATTCTTTTCTTATTTCATCTTTTACTTTTTTATTTAAAAAAAGACAAAGTCTTTAGAGAAACAGATTTATTCTAAAACTTAGAGCTGAAAGATGTGTGTGTGTGTGTGTGTGTGTGTGTGTGTGTGTGTGTGTGTGTGTGTGTGTGTGTGTGTGTGTGTACCACATTTGACCGTATGGTCTACTACAGGTGTGCAGTCATGATTGAGCCACACGTCTCCGTGCCACTTGATGACATCACCATCGGTGCAGGTGTTGGTGGCGATCTCGTGCACGCTGCGTTCTCTGCCCCACACCCTGAACATGGTCACACGTCCCTGCAGGTTGGTGCCACTCTCCACCACCATTTTGTCTCCTACATAATTATGTGCAGCCCCGAGAGTGAGCGAGCCTCCACCCGCCAGCGCACACACAGCCCCGTCTCGGCCCGGTCCCCCCGTGTCGTCCCTCAGCTCCGACGCCCTGCCGTCGATGACGAGCGTGAGCCTGCTGGCCGAGCAGGACCATGTGATGCACAGGGAGTGCCAGCGTCCCACTGTGAGTGTGTCCTCCGTCACCCAGCTCCTCCCGAACAGACGGACCTGCAGCTGCAGCACGCGTCCGCCGAACCCAAGCTCCACCCGGCTGCGGTCAGGGTGCAGGTAGGTGAAGGCGCTCCACACTGAGCTGTTGATGCTCCTCTGAATGTTCACACAGACCGTGAACTCAGACAGAGACGGAACAGACGCATTTGGATTCAGACTCCAAAACTGGCAGCTTGTGTGTTCAAGGACCACCGTCTTCCCCCATAAAATCTCTGACGCTGCCGAAACATTTATTATTATTATTATTATTATTATTATTATTATTATTATTATCATCATCACTGTAATCTTGATCCAACACATCTGGAAGGTGTTTATAATATGAAGGTGTTCAGTGTGGAGTAACAGCATCAGAGCAGATGTTTAATACATCAGTGTTCGTCCACACGCTCTGTATATTAACTCACATTAAAGCGACTGTAAGTTAAGCTAAAGTAAAAAAAACAACAAAAAAGACATGTGTGTGTGTTGTGTGCATGTGTGTGTGTGTTGTGTGCATGTGTGTGTGTGTGTGTGTGTGTGTCTTGCTGTGGCTCTGTTGGAAATGTTAAGACTATTTTACACTTGTAAGTAAAATAAATGTAATACCTGCATCCTCCACACAGGTGACACGCAGGAACAAGACCACAAAACACAAACCCACACTGAACATGGTTCCTGCAACACACACACACACACACACACACACACACACACACACACACACACACACACACTACATATGAGAACACACTGTGGAATAAAATCTGTTGATTTATGAGCATTTTAGTAGTCGAGTCACCATAAAGTACAGGACAAATAAAACCATGAGAACTTCCCATAATCAGCAGAACATCTCATGGTTTATAACAGTGGCGTCTCTCACACACACTTACGTCATTTAGCAAACTTCCGCATACAGAGTGACTTACATTAGTTTTATTTCAATTTATACAACTGAGCGTCTTGCTCAAGGACCCAGCACCTGGGGTTCAAACCCATGACCTACCGATCAGAAGTCCAACACACGAGCAATCACTTCATCTTCATTTAAAACAAAAAAGTACAGAAAATGTTCACTACATCAAACTGGGCTCATAAAACACTAAGAACTGTATACAGTGATCACTGCTCTATGGACCAACACTGAGACAGCGGTTACACACATCATTACAGCTGAGCTACTGTGTGTGTGTGTGTGTGTGTGTGTGTGTGTGTGTGTGTGTGTGTGTGTGTGTGTGTGTGTGTGTGTGTGTGTGTGTGTGTGTGTGTGTGTGTGTGTGTGTATCCTTTACTTAAACTATTTCCACTCAATTGATCTCACACTGATTTATCTACACACGTTTTAATTCCACTACAGATTCCATCATCTCACCTCATTCAGCTCTGTCCTGACTATAACTCGACTACAAACACAACTTTAAACATCAAATATCATCATCATCATCATCATCATCAGTACTCAGAATATACCTCTCTCTCAGATCTCTAAACTCACCTTTGTATGAATCCACTCTGTCTCTGTGTCCCTGTGCACCGTACACTGTGTATATGTGTGTGTATGTGTGTGTGTGCGTGTATGTGTGTGTGTGTGTGTGTGTGTGTGTTCCACTTGGTTACACATTAATCTTTGATGTGTGTAAACACTGTGATGAGCTCTGATGCTTTTGCACTAGATGTTGGCCTGATTTGGGTTGTTTTAATGTAATTAATTTTTAAATGAAGATGATGATGATGATGATGATGATGATCAGTGTTGCTGTATTTAAACTGAACATCTGCTCTGTGGTGATCTTTATTGATGAGGTGCAAATACCATGTAGAGAGAAACATATGAGCTGCAATTGTATAATTATAATAAGGCTGTTAAAAAGTGTGTGTGGTGTGTGTGTGTGTGTGTGTGGTGTGTTGTGTGTGTGTGTTGTGTGTGTGTTGTGTTTTGTGTGTGTGTGTGTGTGTGTGTGTGTGTGTGTGTGTGTGTGTGTGTGTGTGTGTGTGTGTGTGTGTGTGTGTGTGTGTTGCAGGTCTCCCCCCTGATATCACTTCTGATGAGTTTGTGGAGTTGATGTCTAAATGTGGAATAATAATGAGAGACCCGCTGACAGAGGAGTATAAAATAAAAGTATATAAAGACAGTGAGGGGAATCAGAAAGGAGACGGACTCTGCTGTTACCTGAAGGTCAGTGTAAGTGTGACACACACACAGACACACACACACTTCTGATACACACTGACATCATATTCATCACTGTAGGAATGTGTGTGCATGTATGTGTGCGCACTGTAGGAATGTGTGTGTGTGTGTGTGTGTGTAGAGAGAGAATCAGCTGTTACACATTTAGTTGTAACACTGATTTATTTATTGAATTATAAAGTTCATTCATTTGTATTTAATGTTTACTTCACATCAACTTTAGTATTTAACTAGATTTGTAAAGTTCGTCGCAACAAACTTTGATGTTGGCTTTGACGGTGCAAGAATTCGCAAAGGCCGGTGCATTTTGGAGGCAAGTGGACAGAAGGATTGTGAAAGCTACTGGACCACTAGAGTGCCAATACTTTTGGAGGTGAGCAGACATGAGCATAATGACTGCAGGGTCTACGACATATCCGAATTTGGTGCATGTGGCTCGAACGCCCTGGGCCGCATTTTTTAAAATAAATTTTTGTCTAATAATAATATTATTATTATTATTATTATTATTATTATTATTATTATTATTATTATTATTATTATTAACAACAACAATAATAACAATAACAATAATAATAATAATAATAACAATAATAATAATAATAATAATAATAACAATAATAATAATAATAATAATAATAACAATAATAATAATAATAATAATAATAATAATAATAAGCTTATAACGGAAATCAGAATGTTGGCTTCTACAAAGCCAACATAATTATTTATCATTATGATAACGATGGTAAGTGGAGGTGTGAACACATTCCTCCTTCCACCACTAGATGGTGTTGTTCTGTATTTCCACCACTAGATGGTGTTGTTCTGTATTTCCACCACTAGATGGTGTTGTTCTGTATTTCCACCACTAGATGGTGTTGGTCTGTATTTCCACCACTAGATGGTGTTGGTCTCAGCCATTACGCACAATATTTCAGTCATTTGCTGTTTTTTGCACAATACATATTATCCAAAGGACCTGCTGCTAAATACACACAGTATACACACACAGTATACACACAGTGTATACACACACAGTATACACACACAGTATACACACAGTGTATACACACACAGTATACACACACAGTACACACACAGTGTATACACACACAGTATACACACACACAGTATACACCCACAGTATACACACTGTGTATACACACACATTATACACACACAGTACACACACAGTGTATACACACACAGTGTATACACACACAGTATACACACACACAGTATACACACACAGTATTCACACACAGTATTCACACACAGTATACACACACAGTATACACACACAGTATTCACACACAGTATACACCCTGGTCTCCAGTATACACACACAGTACACACACACAGTATTCACACACAGTATACACACACAGTATACACATACAGTATACACACACAGTATACACACACACAGTGTATACACACACAGTATACACACACAGTATACATACACACAGTATACACACACACAGTATACACACACAGTATACACACACACAGTATACACACACAGTATACACACAGTATACACACACACAGTATACACACCGGTCGGTCGGCGCTGTTACTGTTTATTGTCTTTTGTGTATTGCATTTTTTGTACTTTTTGTATTGTCTTGTAACTTTATGTCAGCACTGTTTTTGTCCTGCACTGTCTTTTGTCCTGCACTGTCTTTTGTCCTGCACTGTCTTGTTTGTCTTGTCCTGCACTGTCTTGTCCTGCACTGTTTGCACCAGGTTGCACAGTTGCACTTTATGTGGCTAAGACTACTTACATGTCCGTAGCCCTGTCTTTGTTTTATGTAACACACTGATCCTGGAGAAACGTTGTCTCATGTCACTGTGTACTGTAACAGCTATATATGGTTGTAATGACAATAAAAGCTTCTTGACTTGACTTGACGTTCCGTATTTCCACCACTAGATGGTGCTGTTCTGTATTTCCGCCACTAGATGGTGCTGTTTTGTATTTCCGCCACTAGATGGTGCTGTTCCTTTGGCTTACATTCAGTAAATGAAGAAAAAACACACAGGGTCTCTGATCTCATTTATTTACTCATCAGAGTTACACTTCAGTTTCAGTCTCAATGTAAATATGTCTGTGGAATTTATATCATTTATAATATGACACACACACACACACACACACATGGATATACAGATGTAAGCTATCTCTGACTCAGCAGAATGAACTGCCGTGTTAATTGTTGGTGTTCAGCATTAGCTCCTGCTCCTGTGCTCTGCTCCTGCAGTGAGAAACTTACAGCTAAATAAGACTTCAAAAACCACACATCATTATATGCATCATATTTTATGCTTATAGAATTTGTCTTTTTTGTGTCTCTATATTTTTTTGGCACAGTCGGTGCAGTAGATGTTTCCATCCTTGGAGACGAAGCGTTTGTCAGCGAGGTTTACTGAACACTTCCTGCAGGTGAAGCAGTAATCGTGCCACGTTCCTCCCTCATAGTTCACCACGTTAGCCGCTTTTCCAAAACCTGCAACAGGAGAATAACAAAACTCTGTGACTGTATGTGTGTGTGTGTGTGTGTGTGTGTGTGTGTGTGTGTGTGTGCGGTGTACCAGTGATGGGGTTCTGGCAGCTGCTGCACTTCTTGGCCACGTGTGTTTTGTAGCAGTCGACGCAGTAGAGTTTCTGCTCATGAGAGGTGAAGCGAGATCCGGCCAGTGGCTTCACACACACCACACACACCAAACACTCTGAGTGCCACGGCTGGTCCTGATAGTTCACTCCACCTGCTGTGATGGGCTACACACACACAGTCACAGTGTGTGGTGTGTGTGCCTGCCTGCCTGTGTGTGTGTGTGTGTGTGTGTGTGTGTGTGTGTGTGTGTGTGTGTCTCACCTTCCTACAGGCAGTACAATGTTTGGCGAATTTGCTCTCATGGCAGCTGCTGCAGTAAACGTTCTCATTTTTAGTGATGAAGCTCTCAGAGCCAATCGGCTTCTTACACTTAAAACACGTGAAACACTCATCATGAAAGACGTTGCCTTTGTAATCCACACTCTCTGTACCTTCAGTACACACACACACACACACACACACACACACTGAATGAGATGGGAATTATTAGACAGTGTTGCTGTCCAGGTGAAAGATATGTGGTTCAGGTTATAAGCTTCATACTAAGATGCCTTACAGGTGTATGTTCTCTGCATGCCACATGTCTTACAGGTAAAGGGTTGTTACAGGTGTGGTTCTGTTCTTCAGATGGTACCTGCTAGGATGGGTTTGTAACAGGCGTGGCAGCGTGGTGCGTCCT
Source organism: Tachysurus fulvidraco (assembly GCF_022655615.1). NCBI lineage: Eukaryota > Metazoa > Chordata > Actinopteri > Siluriformes > Bagridae > Tachysurus > Tachysurus fulvidraco. The sequence goes on from NC_062537.1 coordinate 301,260, forward strand.
CACGTGAGCTGCACTTCCCACACAGGATCCGGTCATCCTTCGCACTGAATGACTCTTTTGCTAAATTCTTATAACATTTGGAGCATCGGAAACAATCCTTATGCCAGTAACGACCCTTATAGTGCAGCTCCTGTGGAGAGACAGGTCATTACATCTGAGCAGGACATTACAGGTGAACAGGTGAATAACAGGTAGACAAAAAAGGCCTGATAGGTGACAACATGATCTCTTACATGATCTCTTGTTTATTACCATTCATTATAACACAATGTAGTGGTCTGTATGTTAATGTGTTGTGAGAAGTGGGCGGGACCTTTGAGTCTGTGCTGATTGGATGACGACACTCTGCACAGTTGTTGGCACAGAACTTGTCAAAGCAGCGCACACACACCGGCTTGTCATCCTTCTGCACATATTTCTTCCCACTCAGATCATCACGGCAATAAAAACAGGTGAAACGGTCCGACATGTTGACACTACACACACACACACACACACACACACACACACACACACACACACACACACACACACACACACACACAGAGGTTATAATAGTGACTCTCTCTCCCTTATCTACTGAAGTGGAAGTGTGGAGCTCCAAGATAAGATGGAGCTCAATCATTGCACATTCTTCTGCTTGATTGGCTGAGCTGCCATTTTTGGGGGAAATAAGCTTTAGAGTCAGCAATAAAGCAGTAAACATTACAATGAGGAGCTCATAAGCAGCGACATCTGCTTCTGACATGTAAAAGATAAAGCCCTAGAAGAAGCTGGTGTTCAGCAGGTGTTGGTTGTCTGGTGTGTTCAGACCCAGGCTGTGCTGCTGCTCTCTCACCGTGTGGCTCCTGGTTCAAGTCTCAGCTGAAGAAACCCTGTGCTGAATCTTTTACAGTCTGATCACTCATCATGTGTGAAGAACAATATAAATGTCACAAACAGCAGTGTGTCGGCGTCCCCCTGTGGCTCAGTGGGCAGGTGAACAGGTCTCTCACCTGGAGGATCAGGGTTCACGTCCTGCTTCAGGTGAAACTTCTTTATAAACACACTTTGAAGCAGCTTGTTGGTGTAAAGAAGAAGATAAATGTTTAACAAGAGCAGACAAGCAGCCAGCAGGTCCTGGTGGCTCAGTGGGCAGGTGAGCAGGTCTCTCACCTGGAGGATCAGGGTTCACGTCCTGCTTCAGGTGAGTTTTAGGACCACTTTAAGGTGGAGCGGTGACGTGAACTGAAAGATAAATGTTTAAAAAAAAGCAGAGTGGTCAGAAAGCTCTGATAGCTCAGATGTCTAAGGGTGCGTCCCTCTGTGGTGTCACGCCACACAGGATCGAGACCACCTGCAGGGGAGCTGAGGGGCCGGAACCCAGTGGGGCTCTAAGTCTGGCAAAGTGAGAGAAAGAGAGTGAAAGCCAGCAGGTCCCACCTGGGGCTCCTGGAGAGGTGAAGGGTGGGGTTATGTTACTTTGGGCGGGGCCTTGTCTATTACATATATATATATATTTATTTATTTATTTATTAATTAACTTCTTATATACATACACCCTTTTTTTCTAATTTATCCTTATTTCCTATATATCACCCCCCCCCTATATATCTCTCTTCATCTTTCTCTTCCTTCCTATATATTTCCATCTCTTTCCTGTTTGCTGG
>NC_062537.1:330408-347908 GCF_022655615.1 Tachysurus fulvidraco
GCGCTTATTTTGGGGGCGGGGCTACATGTGTACGGAATAAAAACACTGTCAATAATAATCGTACGTAATTCAAAGCATTTGTGTGTAAATTTTAATTTTGCGGAGTCGGATCCCAAAACCTACGGCCATGACGGTTTACAGATACGAGATTTTGTGTGTTTGTTCAAATACAACTCCAAAATGTACGACTATGACAGTTTACACACACAACGCTTGTCTTCACAACACCTCTGTTTCACACGCGAAGTGCGGTCTGCGAAACAACTGTCAAAAATACGTCATCACCTTCACAGGCATTACTATCCGAGGGAAGATGAATCGATTCCATGAAGTGCGCATGAGCCCCGCCCTCTTTTATACCACTGGCGGCGAAATGGCGGGTTAGTTATCACTAATAACAGAGAGAATTTTGTGCTAACACTTTAAACTAATGGTTTTTATTTTATTACTTGACTTTTACAAGGCATTTGATACTGTTGGACATACGTACGTTGAACATACTTTTTTATTTGAAATCTTAGATTTTGGGAGTAATTTTTGTAAAATAATTAAGATGTTTTATATTGACATATAGTTCTGTATCCCTGAATCCTAGTATAACTCCTAGGTTTGAAGTGATGTATTATGCAGGGATGCCTGATTTCTCCCAAACTGTTTCTTCTAGCCACTCAATCACTTATACTACTCATTCATCATTTGCATGGGATCTCAATATTTGACAAGGAATTTAAAATGATTCAATTTGCAGACGACACAACAATCCTTTTAAAGAATAAATTCATGGTTGATGTTGCGCTAAATTCAGTCTCGATTTTCTCTAAAGCTTCAGGATTAACCCTTAATATTAAAAAATGTGAACTACTTCCCATTCACTCATCAACTGACTCCATCACCTCTTCAATTTAGGTTAAAGATGAAGTGAAATATTTAGGAATAGTTTTATCTAAAAATGCTATTAGAAGAGAAGACGTTAACTTTTCTAACCAGTTAATAGATATGAAAATCTTTGAGCCGCTGGCTTACCAGAGATCTCACTATTTTGGGTAGAGTCACTCTGTCTAAATCTGAGGGTATTTCCAAAATAATCTCTCCATGCCACTCCCTTTATGTTTCTACAGTTAATGTTAAGAAAGCTAATTCGATCGTTTTCCAATTTCTGTGGAAAAACATTCAAGATGAACTGGTTGAAAACATATCTATCACAACCAGATTCTATGTGGTTTCACATACCTAGAAATCTAACAAGTAGGAGGGCTTGATTTTCTTTTGCAGTGTGATTTTGAGGTGACTAAAATTTCTGTTATGTTGTCAAAATTCCACAAACAAGTTCTTCAATATTGGAAAATGATATTTACCCATAACTTTTCTCCTCATGGATCTACCTCATGGAACAATAGGGTCATTATAATCGATAGGAAATCACTGTTCAGGTATGATTGGTATGAAAAGGGAATTGTTTTTGTGAATGATATTATAGATGACAAGGGTATCCTTTGGATTACAAAGCCTTCCTAGACAAATATAATTTGAGCAGTACATATAGAAAATACAATCTGATCTGTAAAGCAATACCTGCACCGTTATTACAGTTCATTCAAAACACATTGTTAAATGCAAGTACAAGACCTTTACCAACACTACCAAATTTAGTTATTAACCATTGCACTTTATTTCACAATAAATGTAATAATAAATTTATTAGTGATGCTTTGAAATCTATACAGTATTGTTATTTGGTTACAACAGAGGAGTGTGTACAGATTGTATACGTGGATATATTGTCCATAGAAAAATCACATTTTAATTTCATTAAATGTCCCATTTCCCAAAAAATTAAAGAGACCCACTTTAAAATAATCTATAAGATATATCCGGTCGCTGACTTTCTTAGAAGAAGATTTAAATTTGATGTAGACCCTTGTGTGTGTTTTGTGAGGTGGCTGATGAGACTCTGGAACACATGTTCTTTTTTTGCCCCGTATCTAACAGCTTCTGGTCTGAGATACACAATGCTGTCACTTAAGATGGATAATATCCCAACTGTCAGCCTGTCTCACACACTCTTTTATATGGACAATATAGATTCATCATGATCTGATTTACTCAATATGATTATTATGATGGGTGAATATCATATTCATTGCAGTAAGTGGAGGTGTTCTAAGCCTTCTTTTGTTTGCTTTATGAATGACTTTAAACTGGTTTTTTTTCCTCACTGAAAAAGATCAAATCTACTAAAATTAACTAACTAACTATTTTGATGAGTCTCTCCTTATGTACTGTTCTAGATATTTGTTTTCTACCTTCTTTAGCCTTTTTTGATTTGTGTATTTAAGCGTCTCCCCCTTTTTTTTAAAGAAATTCTTTTGTACAGTGACAACATCCCCAACGAGAGTTTTGTATGTTGGTGCTTTTTATTAATAAAAAAAAAAAAACCCAACAACTTAAATAATGGTCTGTTGGTGACGAGCGACTATGCAGGAAGTAATACTGCTTTAGCACTGAGCTTAATACTACTAACTAATATGGAAGCCAGATGAACTGTTGTGATTAGTAATTAAGTGGTTCTTTATTACTTTATCATAAATAGCAAGTAGTTCTTAATCAAGATATTTTTATTTGGTAATTATTGAATACCAAATAAAGCATTACCTTTGTCCTAAATGTGCTATTACTTACTGCTTAGTTCATCTTGCTTCCATATTAGTTAGTAGTATTAAGCTCAGTGTTAATGCAGTTACTACCTATTACTTCCTGCATAGTCACTCGTTACCAACAGACCATTAGTTTAAAGTGTTAGCACAAAATTCTCTCTGTTATTAGTGATAACTAACCCGCCATTTCGGCGCCAGTGGTTTAGAAGAGGGCGGGGCTCATGCGCACTTCATGGAATCGATTCATCTTCCCTCGGATAGTAATGCCTGTGAAGGTGATGACGTATTTTTGACAGTTGTTTCGCAGACCGCACTTCGCGTGTGAAACAGAGGTGTTGTGAAGACAAGCGTTGTGTGTGTAAACTGTGGTGGCCGTAGATTTTGGGATCCAACTCCGCAAAAAACATAATTACGTACAATAGTTTTAAATTACGCACAACTAAATTAAAATCTACACACAAATGCTTTGAATTACGTACGATTATTATTGACAGTGTTTTAATTCCATACATGTGACTACAGAAAACTGAAAATTCCGTCGGAACTCCGAAATAAAAACTTAGTCCGCAGTAATGTCCTAAAGAACCTGTCCCAGTTCGGTGTAAATCGCTCGAAAACTTGCCGAGTTACAAACCTCAAAAATTTATAATGGAAGTCTATGGGAACAAAGGCCACTTTGAGCTTCCGTACCGGGAATGCCGGAATTCCGATCGCTTAGAAAAATAGAAGCAACAAACTTCAGACCAGGGTCTACGACATATCCGAATGTGGTGCATGTGGCTCGAAAGCTGCAGGCCGCATTACATTTTATAAAAAGTTGGCTAAGAAAAATATCTCCAGTAGGAGAACAGAATGTCTCTACAAAGCCAACATCATCGTCGCGGTTACCTGCTTGCCGTTGTGAGTGACGGAGGACAGGATGGTGCGCAGAGTCTTCACGCCCATGGCGATGTCCAGCAGGTGACACGCAAAGAAGAAGTTGTTGTAGTGTCCGAGCAGCGACATCACCGTGTACCACACCAGGTAGAGAAACGTCTGTAGAAACAACAGGCATTGTGTGTGATGTGCGGTGTGTGTGATGTGCAGTGTGTGTGATGTGCAGTGTGTGTGATGTGCGGTGTGTGTGATGTGCGGTGTGTATGATGTGCGGTGTGTATGATGTGCGGTGTGTGTGATGTGCGGTGTGTGTGATGTGCGGTGTGTGTGATGTGCGGTGTGTGTGATGTGCGGTGTGTGTGATGTGCGGTGTGTGTGATGTGCGGTGTGTGTGATGTGCGGTGTGTGTGATGTGCGGTGTGTGTGATGTGCGGTGTGTGTGATGTGCGGTGTGTGTGATGTGCGGTGTGTGTGATGTGCAGTGTGTGTGATGTGCAGTGTGTGTGATGTGCAGTGTGTGTGATGTGCAGTGTGTGTGATGTGCAGTGTGTGTGATGTGCAGTGTGTGTGATGTGCAGTGTGTGTGATGTGCAGTGTGTGTGATGTGCGGTGTGTGTGATGTGCAGTGTGTGTGATGTGCGGTGTGTGTGATGTGCGGTGTGTGTGATGTGCGGTGTGTGTGATGTGCGGTGTGTGTGATGTGCGGTGTGTGTGATGTGCGGTGTGTGTGATGTGCGGTGTGTGTGATGTGCGGTGTGTGTGATGTGCAGTGTGTGTGATGTGCAGTGTGTGTGATGTGCAGTGTGTGTGATGTGCAGTGTGTGTGATGTGCGGTGTGTGTGATGTGCGGTGTGTGTGATGTGCAGTGTGTGTGATGTGCAGTGTGTGTGATGTGCAGTGTGTGTGATGTGCAGTGTGACGCTCACGTACGTTGTCTGTAAACACGACCCCAAACTTCCACACCTGATACTTCATATCAACTGCAGCGATCCTACAGGGTGGAGGACAAGAAGGTCTATAAAGTGTAGTGTTGTAATGTTTACTGTTCACCTGCAGCCCAGTCAGAGCCTCTGACCGGCTCATACACACTCACACACACTCACACACACTCACACACACACTCACACACACACTCACACACACTCACACAGTGACACACACTCACACACACACTCACACACACACTCACACACACACTCACACACACACACACACCGACACACACTCACACACACTCACACACACACACACACACACACACATCACACACGGGTACACAACACACACAACCACACAACACACAACACACACTCATACACCACTCACAGCACACACACACCACACACCTCACACTCACACACACTCATACACCACCTCACTCACACCCTCACACTCACACCCACTCACACTACACTCACACCCATACTCCCCACACACTCAGCACTACCCCCACCCCACTTCCACCCACACTCACTCCTCACCCTCACCCCCCCCTCCGCACCCCTCACTACCCACACCCTTCCCCCTGCCCCCTCCCACCGCCTCCCCCCCACTACTCTACACCCTCACTCTCACTCACCCTACTCCCACCACACCCTCCCCACCCACCCACACCCCACACCCCCCCTCACACACCCTCCCCCACCACCCCCCACACCCTCCCCCACACCCCCCACCACACTCCCACCACACCACCCTCACCCTCACACCACCCACTCCCACACCCCCACCCCACACACCCCACCCACCCTCACCACACACTCCCCCACCACCCTCACCCACACTCCCCCCACACACTCCCCCACCCCCACTCCCCCCCACTCACCCCTCCCACTCCCTCCACCCCCCCACACACACCACCCACACCCACCCCCCACCCCCCACCCCCCCACTCCACCCCACACCCCCCACACACCACCTCCCACCCCCCACCCACACCACACACCCCCCCACCCACACCCCCCACCCACACCTCACCCCACTCACCCCCCACACACCCCACCCACGCACCCACCCCCCCACTCACACCCCACTCACACCCCCCCACCCCCCTCCCACACCCACACCCAACCCACCCCCCCACACTGCCCCTCACACTCCCCACCTCACACCCCCCATACACACACCCCCCCCCCCCACACTCCCCCCCATAGCAACTCCGACCCGCACCACGCAGCCCCCTCACCCCCTCCCCCACCCACCACCCCACCCACCCACCCCACACCCACACCATCGACACTCCACCACCCCCCGCACACACACACACACACACACACACACACACACACACACACACACACACACACTCACACACACACACACACACACACTCACACATTCGCTCACTGTCAGGGAGCTTTAATTACCAGGCGAACATGGAGTTATCTGGTTCTTGTGGTTTTTTCTCAGACTGTTGTTTGCTGACGTCCAGCGTGGCGAGGTCCATCCCCAACAGCTCTGCGATTCGCTCTCGTCCGTATATATCACCATATTTATCCAGGACCTGACAAACAAGGACAAAGTAAAATGTCAAAATGTCACCTCCCAAAATGTCACAGGGTTTCAGTAATTGTGGTTTCAGCCACACGGCATGACAACAGATTTGTGTACATGTTGTTTGTCTCAGATGTTCTTTAAGAAACATGTTGTGTAAGATCTTTAATAATCATTATAGCGTTCGAGACAGAAGACAGTGTGAAAACCTTGTGTATGATTGTGATCTAAGCCACTAATAAGTGTGTGTACGGTTCACACTCACCTTGCGTTTGACAAATTTGTCCCAGTAGTTATTAGGAAACGAGCTGAAATTTAGAAACACATTGTCAATCAACATTTCCTGTTGTGATCAGATCAGTGTTAAGTCATTCTTATTGAGCAGTCCAGTGTGTGTGTAAACAAGTGTGTGTAAACAAGTGTGTTAACTGACGGTGTGTTGAGCACGAGTCTGTCCCACTGTCCTTTAATATCATCGTCTTCAGGCTGATCAGTGATGTAAAGACCATCAAACTCCAGCTTCCTCGCCAGCTCCTTCTCTCGCTTAAAGATCACCAGTGGTATCTACAACAGATACACACACAGATACACACACACAGATACACACAGAGACACACAGACACACACAGACACACACAGATACACACACAGACACACAGATACACACACAGAGACACACACAGATACACACACAGACACACAGATACACACACACACACACACAGATACACACACACAGATACACACACAGACACACAGATACACACACAGATACACACACACAGAGACACACACAGATACACACACACACAGAAACACACACACACAGATACACACACACAGATACACACACAGAGACACAGACACACACACACACACACACACACAGATACACACACAGAGAAACACACACACAGATACACACACAGACACAGACACACACAGATACACACACACACACACACACACACACACACACACAGATACACACACACACACACACACACACACAGACACACACAGATACACACACAGACACACAGATACACACACAGATACACACACAGACACACAGATACACACACAGAGACACACAGAGACACACACAGAGACACACACACAGAGACACACACAGAGACACACACAGATACACACAGAGACACACACAGAGACACACACAGAGACACAGATACACACAGATACACACACAGACACACAGATACACACAGAGACACACAGATACACACACAGATACACACACAGACACACAGATACACACACAGATACACACACAGACACACAGATACACACACAGAGACACACAGATACACACACAGATACACACACAGACACACAGATACACACACACAGAGAAACACACACACACACACACACAGATACACACACAGATACACACACAGATACACACACAGAGACACACACAGATACACACACAGAGACACAGATACACACACACAGATACACACACAGAGAGAAACACACACACACACAGATACACAGATACACACACACACAGAGAAACACACACACACAGATACACACACAGATACACACACAGACACAGACACACACACAGATACACACACACAGAGACACACACAGATACACACACACACACACACACACACACACAGACACACAGATACACACACACACACACACACACACAGAGACACACACAGACACACACAGATACACACACAGACACACACACACACACACACAGAGACACACACAGACACACACAGATACACACACAGACACACAGATACACACACAGATACACACACAGACAGACACACAGATACACACACACAGACACACACAGAGACACACACAGACACACACACACACAGACACACAGATACACACACAGAGACACACACAGAGACACACACAGACACACACAGAGACACACACACAGATACACACACAGATACACACACAGAGACACACACAGAGACACACACACAGATACACACACAGATACACACACAGAGACACACACACACACAGACACACAGAGACACACACAGAGACACACACAGATACACACACAGAGACACACACACAGATACACACACAGAGACACACACAGAGACACACACAGAGACACACACAGAGACACACACACAGATACACACACAGAGACACACACAGAGACACACACAAAGACACACACAGATACACACAGAGACACACACAGATACACACACAGATACACACACAGAGACACACACAGAGACACACACACAGATACACACACAGATACACACACAGAGACACACACACAGATACACACACAGAGAGACACACACAGATACACACACAGAGAGACACACACAGATACACACACAGAGAGACACACACAGATACACACACAGAGAGACACACACACACACACCACAATAATGTATCTGTGTACATAATATACTGTAAGGTTTTGAACATGTCCTGTGTATTGGACCTTGAGACAGTTGTATCCGATGATGCAGATGAAGGAGATGACGGTGTGTATGATGGCAAGGAAGGACAGAGTGGGCTGCATGTATCCTGTGCTCTCCTCCAGAAAGAAATACACAGGGCCTTCATCATCACCATCATCATCCTCATCACCCCCCATATCATCCGATCCAGAGCCATCCAGCTGTTCACCCGAACCATCAAAAAGCCCAGAACCCTCAAACACACCTTCAAGCTCATCACCTGGAGGTGTGTCTGACACCTGGGACACACAATCATCTCATAATTATTATTATTATTATTATTATTATTATTATTATTATTATTATTATTATTATTATTATTATGTTCTACACTCAGCTAAATGACATGTAAATAAAAGACAGACCCTGTAGAAGAGCAGGATGAAGTTCAGGGCAAAGGCGATAAACAGAGCCAGGAAACGGAGGTTGTAGAAGTTGCGAGACAGATAATTCTGTATATAAAATTCAAACATATTCATTTTATTCAAAAGCAAATTAGTTTGAGGTTCAGTAAAAGTGCTGAAGTGCAAAAAGCAGACCATAAATTTATTCCTCTGGACGTCCAGCTCGTTCCACAGCTCAAATCCTCCGTCTCGGACTCTCGGTTTCTCTTTCTTAGCCTTGCTGCGCTTCTGGACCCGGACTTGTTCCTGTGGCTCCTCTGTCTTCTGCTCAGCTTCTTTCTCCAGTTTCTTTCCATTTTCAGTGCTGTGAGTCCACATGAAAGCAGGTCACTACTAAAGTACGTCATATTTACATCAGGCAGAGATCATTAATCTCATTCATCATGAATTATTCCACACTGTGTCTCTATATTTATGAAGATTTAACTTCCAGCTGTTTGTCTGTATAGTTACAGATGTTAGAGTTTGTATAGTTACAGATGTTAGAGTTTGTATAGTTACAGATGTTAGAGTTTGTATAGTTACAGATGTTACAGTTTGTATAGTTACAGATGTTACAGTTTGTATAGTTACAGATGTTAGAGTTTGTATAGTTACAGATGTTACAGTTTGTATAGTTACAGATGTTACAGTTTGTACAGTTACAGATGTTACAGTTTGTCTGTATAGTTACAGATGTTACAGTTTGTATAGTTACAGATGTTACAGTTTGTATAGTTACAGATGTTAGAGTTTGTATAGTTACAGATGTTACAGTTTGTCTGTATAGTTACAGATGTTACAGTTTGTATAGTTACAGATGTTACAGTTTGTATAGTTACAGATGTTAGAGTTTGTCTGTATAGTTACAGATGTTACAGTTTGTACAGTTACAGATGTTACAGTTTGTATAGTTACAGATGTTACAGTTTGTCTGTATAGTTACAGATGTTACAGTTTGTACAGTTACAGATGTTAGAGTTTGTATAGTTACAGATGTTACAGTTTGTACAGTTACAGATGTTAGAGTTTGTATAGTTACAGATGTTACAGTTTGTACAGTTACAGATGTTACAGTTTGTACAGTTACAGATGTTACAGTTTGTCTGTATAGTTACAGATGTTACAGTTTGTATAGTTACAGATGTTACAGTTTGTATAGTTACAGATGTTAGAGTTTGTATAGTTACAGATGTTACAGTTTGTCTGTATAGTTACAGATGTTAGAGTTTGTATAGTTACAGATGTTACAGTTTGTATAGTTACAGATGTTACAGTTTGTATAGTTACAGATGTTACAGATTGTCTGTATAGTTACAGATGTTAGAGTTTGTATAGTTACAGATGTTACAGTTTGTCTGTATAGTTACAGATGTTAGAGTTTGTATAGTTACAGATGTTACAGTTTGTATAGTTACAGATGTTAGAGTTTGTATAGTTACAGATGTTACAGTTTGTATAGTTACAGATGTTAGAGTTTGTATAGTTACAGATGTTACAGTTTGTCTGTATAGTTACAGATGTTAGAGTTTGTATAGTTACAGATGTTAGAGTTTGTCTGTATAGTTACAGATGTTAGAGTTTGTATAGTTACAGATGTTAGAGTTTGTCTGTATAGTTACAGATGTTAGAGTTTGTATAGTTACAGATGTTACAGTTTGTATAGTTACAGATGTTAGAGTTTGTCTGTATAGTTACAGATGTTACAGTTTGTATAGTTACAGATGTTAGAGTTTGTATAGTTACAGATGTTACAGTTTGTACAGTTACAGATGTTAGAGTTTGTATAGTTACAGATGTTACAGTTTGTATAGTTACAGATGTTAGAGTTTGTATAGTTACAGATGTTACAGTTTGTCTGTATAGTTACAGATGTTACAAATATGATCAAATAAAAGCTCACTCAGATTTCTCTGGCTCTGGTGGAGGCTCTACAGGAGCTTCTACCTGCTCGGTTCCTCCTTCCTCTGGCTGCTGAAACACACACACAAACACACACAAACACACAAATACAAAAACACACACACAAACACACACACAAACATACAAACACACAAACACACATATACACACACACACAAACACACACAAACACACACACACAAACACACACAAACACACACACAAATACAAAAACACATACACACACAAACAAATACAAAAACACACACACACATACACACAAACACACACACATACACACAAACACACACACACACACACACACACACACACACACACACACACACACGAAATACTTGCTAAATAACATGTCATATTTCAGACCCAGTTCTGGTCTGTTAAAATCATGAACTAGAGAACAAAGATGAGACAGTAAGAGCAGATGTTTGGTCATTAGAATGTATCACAATGTGACATAATTCCATACCATCTTCCTCTTGGTTAAAGGAGAACCCTCTGGAGTTGGTGGTTCAAGAGGAGTCGTATCTCCCATATCTCCCAGACCCCCAGGGGTATCAATACCTGGGATTTTTCCTACATCTTGCTCTGTGCTGTCTTCATCTTCTTCTTCTCCTTGTGCTGCCTCAGTAGAATCCGTTACTCCTCCAGTTTCCTGTTCTTCACCACTTCCTGGTTCTCCAGGAAGGTCTCCATGCACTTCGTCCTGAGTGGGGTCAGGCATGCTGGCCAGGAGTTCAGTCACCGTGAGGTTTTTGGCTCCTTCAACCAAACTGCCTCCGAAAAGCGTGTGCCAAACAATCAGGAAGAAACCTTTACACAGGCTGAAAATGAAGAAGAACACACCCAATAAGATGGTCCAGAGGAAGGTAGCAATACCGAAGATGATCTCTTTGATGGTCATCTTTCTAAGCCGTCTGTACTGTTTGCGCAGATTACGGAAGGTGAACATGCCCATGAAGTGAACCACGCTGTTCAGGAAGTCTGCAAAAGCGGAGCTCGACTCTGATTGGCTTTTATCACCATCTTCATCATCAGCTCCACCTCCTCCTGTCTCATTTCCTTCATCTACTTCCTCATCATCTTCTTCTTTCTCTTCTTCATCCTTCTCTGAGATCTGTGAGGCAATGTTCATCTCAAAGATGGTGTCCTCACAGAAATTTACAAAAAGCTCCATCTTCTCAGATTCTCCGCCTTCGTTGACGACGTCGAAAATAAACTGCCGTTTGGACTCTCGGACCTGAGGCATCTCCCACTGCTTTCTGTTGACCTCACTGATCTCGAAATAGATCCTCTCGATCTTCCTGCTCGCACCCATGATCTCGATCCTTCCCAAAAACGGTCTGAAGTAGTTCAGGACGTTCTCGGCTTGTTCCAGGAAGTTCTTAAGCCTGGTGTCGTGCGGGACATGCTCGGAAAGGTTTGTCAGGAGCACTGCGATGTTGAACCCGATGTCTTTTGCCGGCTCCTGATATCGGCTCGCGAATTCCGCGTAGTTGATCATCTCGTTCTCGTCGGCTTCAGAGCAGGACAGAAGGAACTGGATCTCTGAGGGCGTGTACTGTTTTTGACTGTCCATGGCTTTCTGGAAGTCCTTTTTGGAGATCAGTCCTCGGGGATCGGTTACACAGTCACGGAAAGAGCCAGAAGCAACAATGTCTTTCAGTTTGAGGAACATATCAAAGAACTTGAGGATCATCTCAACATTACTGGAAGATTCGACCAGCATGTCCACCATCTGACGAGCAATTGTGCCGTTTACTATATTGCCTGGAGGAGGACATTTCAGAGAAGAATATAAGAGCTATAACGCAGTCACTGCTGTGTCCCTCACCGGCACAGAAACGTTCGATTCTCATTACATTAAGTTACTGTTTATTTCTCTAAACACATCAATGTAACGTGTAAAATGTGTCGAGGAAAGAGTTAGTTACTGTCTGTAACGACATGTGTAATAAACACGTTATACACTTAATAATGTGTAATAAATGTTTAATTAAACCGAGAATGGAGAGATTAAAGCGACTGAATCCACCACAGAGCAGAAGATTTAACTCAACAGAATGTAATAATACAGAAATAAATCAGTTCTTATTACAAACCCTCGAGCAGAGAAAGCAGCATGACCACCATGTCCTTCTGCAGGTCCAGCAGCTCCTTCAGCAGAGCGATCTGACTCGAGTCCTGAAACACAACATAATGTCAGACACACAAATGTCCCATCCATAACTCTACACTCTGGTGTAACTCTACACACAGGTGTAACTCTACACTCAGGTGTAACTCTACACTCAGGTGTAACTCTACACACAGGTGTAACTCTACACTCAGATGTAACTCTACACACAGGTGTAACTCTACACTCAGGTGTAACTCTACACTCAGGTGTAACTCTACACTCGGGTGTAACTCTACACTCGGGTGTAACTCTACACTCAGGTGTAACTCTACACACAGGTGTAACTCTACACTCAGGTGTAACTCTACACTCAGGTGTAACTCTCTACACTCAGGTGTAACTCTACACACAGGTATAACTCTACACTCTGGTGTAACTCTACACACAGGTGTAACTCTACACACAGGTGTAACTCTACACTCAGGTGTAACTCTCTACACTCAGGTGTAACTCTCTACACAGGTGTAACTCTACACTCAGGTGTAACTCTACACTCAGGTGTAACTCTCTACACTCAGGTGTAACTCTCTACACAGGTGTAACTCTACACTCGGGTGTAACTCTACACACATGTGTAACTCTACACACAGGTATAACTCTACACACAAGTGTAACTCTACACACAGGTGTAACTCTACACACAGGTATAACTCTCTACACACAGGTGTAACTCTACACTCGGGTGTAACTCTACACTCAGGTATAACTCTACACTCAGGTGTAACTCTACACTCAGGTGTAACTCTACACTCGGGTGTAACTCTACACTCGGGTGTAACTCTACACACAGGTGTAACTCTACACTCGGGTGTAACTCTACACTCAGGTGTAACTCTACACTCAGGTGTAACTCTACACACAGGTGTAACTCTACACTCGGGTGTAACTCTACACACAGGTGTAACTCTACACTCGGGTGTAACTCTACACTCGGGTGTAACTCTACACTCGGGTGTAACTCTACACTCGGGTGTAACTCTACACTCGGGTGTAACTCTACACACAGGTGTAACTCTACACTCAGGTGTAACTCTACACTCAGGTGTAACTCTACACTCAGGTGTAACTCTCTACACTCAGGTGTAACTCTACACACAGGTGTAACTCTACACACAGATGTAACTCTACACTCAGATGTAACTCTACACTCAGATGTAACTCTACACACAGGTGTAACTCTACACTCAGGTGTAACTCTACACTCAGATGTAACTCTACACTCAGGTGTAACTCTACACTCAGGTGTAACTCTATACTCAGGTGTAACTCTACACACAGGTGTAACTCTACACACAGGTATAACTCTACACTCAGATGTAACTCTACACACAGGTGTAACTCTACACACAGGTGTAACTCTACACTCAGGTGTAACTCTACACTCAGGTGTAACTCTACACTCAGGTGTAACTCTACACACAGGTGTAACTCTACACACAGGTATAACTCTACACTCAGGTGTAACTCTACACTCAGGTGTAACTCTACACACAGGTGTAACTCTACACACAGGTGTAACTCTACACTCAGGTATAACTCTACACTCAGGTGTAACTCTACACACAGGTGTAACTCTACACTCAGGTGTAACTCTACACTCGGGTGTAACTCTACACTCGGGTGTAACTCTACACTCAGGTGTAACTCTACACACAGGTGTAACTCTACACTCAGGTGTAACTCTACACACAGGTGTAACTCTACACTCAGGTGTAACTCTACACTCAGGTGTAACTCTCTACACTCAGGTGTAACTCTACACACAGGTATAACTCTACACTCAGGTGTAACTCTACACTCAGGTGTAACTCTACACTCTGGTGTAACTCTACACTCAGGTGTAACTCTACACACAGGTGTAACTCTACACTCAGGTGTAACTCTACACTCAGGTGTAACTCTACACTCAGGTGTAACTCTACACTCAGGTGTAACTCTACACTCAGGTGTAACTCTACACTCGGGTGTAACTCTACACTCGGGTGTAACTCTACACACAGGTGTAACTCTACACTCGGGTGTAACTCTACACTCAGGTGTAACTCTACACTCAGGTGTAACTCTACACACAGGTGTAACTCTACACTCGGGTGTAACTCTACACACAGGTGTAACTCTACACTCGGGTGTAACTCTACACTCGGGTGTAACTCTACACTCGGGTGTAACTCTACACTCGGGTGTAACTCTACACTCGGGTGTAACTCTACACACAGGTGTAACTCTACACTCAGGTGTAACTCTACACTCAGGTGTAACTCTACACTCAGGTGTAACTCTCTACACTCAGGTGTAACTCTACACACAGGTGTAACTCTACACACAGATGTAACTCTACACTCAGATGTAACTCTACACTCAGATGTAACTCTACACACAGGTGTAACTCTACACTCAGGTGTAACTCTACACTCAGATGTAACTCTACACTCAGATGGAACTCTACACTCAGGTGTAACTCTATACTCAGGTGTAACTCTACACACAGGTATAACTCTACACTCAGATGTAACTCTACACACAGGTGTAACTCTACACACAGGTGTAACTCTACACTCAGGTGTAACTCTACACTCAGGTGTAACTCTATACTCAGGTGTAACTCTACACACAGGTGTAACTCTACACACAGGTATAACTCTACACTCAGGTGTAACTCTACACTCAGGTGTAACTCTACACACAGGTGTAACTCTACACACAGGTGTAACTCTACACTCAGGTATAACTCTACACTCAGGTGTAACTCTACACACAGGTGTAACTCTACACTCAGGTGTAACTCTACACTCGGGTGTAACTCTACACTCGGGTGTAACTCTACACTCAGGTGTAACTCTACACACAGGTGTAACTCTACACTCGGGTGTAACTCTACACTCGGGTGTAACTCTACACTCAGGTGTAACTCTACACACAGGTATAACTCTACACTCTGGTGTAACTCTACACACAGGTGTAACTCTACACACAGGTGTAACTCTACACTCAGGTGTAACTCTCTACACTCAGGTGTAACTCTCTACACAGGTGTAACTCTACACTCAGGTGTAACTCTACACTCAGGTGTAACTCTACACTCAGGTGTAACTCTCTACACTCAGGTGTAACTCTACACACAGGTATAACTCTACACTCTGGTGTAACTCTACACACAGGTGTAACTCTACACACAGGTGTAACTCTACACTCAGGTGTAACTCTACACACAGGTATAACTCTACACTCTGGTGTAACTCTACACACAGGTGTAACTCTACACACAGGTGTAACTCTACACTCAGGTGTAACTCTCTACACTCAGGTGTAACTCTCTACACAGGTGTAACTCTACACTCAGGTGTAACTCTACACTCAGGTGTAACTCTCTACACTCAGGTGTAACTCTCTACACAGGTGTAACTCTACACTCGGGTGTAACTCTACACTCAGGTGTAACTCTACACTCAGGTGTAACTCTATACTCAGGTGTAACTCTACACACAGGTGTAACTCTACACACAGGTATAACTCTACACTCAGGTGTAACTCTACACTCAGGTGTAACTCTACACACAGGTGTAACTCTACACACAGGTGTAACTCTACACTCAGGTATAACTCTACACTCAGGTGTAACTCTACACACAGGTGTAACTCTACACTCAGGTGTAACTCTACACTCGGGTGTAACTCTACACTCGGGTGTAACTCTACACTCGGGTGTAACTCTACACACATTTGTAACTCTACACTCGGGTGTAACTCTACACTCGGGTGTAACTCTACACTCGGGTGTAACTCTACACTCAGGTGTAACTCTACACACAGGTGTAACTCTACACTCAGGTGTAACTCTACACTCAGGTGTAACTCTACACTCAGGTGTAACTCTACACTCAGGTGTAACTCTCTACACTCAGGTGTAACTCTACACACAGGTGTAACTCTACACACAGATGTTACTCTACACTCAGATGTAACTCTACACTCAGATGTAACTCTACACACAGGTGTAACTCTACACTCAGGTGTAACTCTACACTCAGATGTAACTCTACACTCAGATGTAACTCTACACTCAGGTGTAACTCTACACACAGGTATAACTCTACACTCTGGTGTAACTCTACACTCAGGTGTAACTCTATACTCAGGTGTAACTCTACACACAGGTGTAACTCTACACACAGGTATAACTCTACACTCAGATGTAACTCTACACTCAGGTGTAACTCTACACACAGGTGTAACTCTACACTCAGGTGTAACTCTACACTCAGGTGTAACTCTCTACACTCAGGTGTAACTCTACACTCAGGTGTAACTCTACACACAGATGTAACTCTACACACAGATGTAACTCTACACACAGGTGTAACTCTACACACAGGTGTAACTCTACACTCGGGTGTAACTCTACACTCAGGTATAACTCTACACTCAGGTGTAACTCTACACTCAGGTGTAACTCTACACACAGGTGTAACTCTACACTCAGGTGTAACT